>NC_057419.1:114603517-114620339 GCF_019320065.1 Cervus canadensis
TTTGTGTGTGGTGTTAGAAAGTGTTCTAGTTTCATTCTTTTACAAGTGGTTGACCAGTTTTCCCAGCACCACTTGTTAAAGAGGTTGTCTTTTTTCCATTGTATGTCCTTGCCTCCTTTGTCAAAGATAAGGTGTCCATAGGTGGGTGGATTTATCTCTGGGCTTTCTATTCTGTTCCATTGATCTATATTTCTGTCTTTGTGCCAGTACCATATTGTCTTGATGACTGCGGCTTTGTAGTAGAGTCTGAAGTCAGGCAGGTTGATTTCTCCAGTTCCATTCTTCTTTCTCAAGATTACTTTGGCTATTCAAGGTTTTTTGTATTTCCATACAAATTGTGAAATTATTTGTTCTAGTTCTGTGAAAAATACTGTTAGTAGCTTGATAGGGATTGCATTGAATCTATAGATTGCTTTGGGTAATATAGCCATTTAGACAATATTGATTCTTCCAATCCATGAACACAGTATGTTTCTCCATCTGTTTGTGTCCTCTTTGATTTCTTTCATCAGTGTTTTATAGTTTTCTATGTATAGGTCTTTTGTTTCTTTAGGTAGATATACTCCTAAGTATTTTATTCTTTTTGTTGCAATGGTGAATGGTATTGTTTCCTTACTTTCTCTTTCTGTTTTCTCATGGTTAGTGTATAGGAATGCAAGGGATTTCTGCGTGTTAATTTTATATCCTGCAACTTTACTATATTCGTTGATTAGCTCTAGTAATTTTCTGGAAGAGTCTTTAGGGTTTTCTCTGTAGAGGATCATGTCATCTGCAAACAGCGAGATTTTCACTTCTTCTTTTCCTTTCTGGATTCCTTTTACTTCTTTTTCTGCTCTGATTGCTGTGGACATCCTGATGTCAGGGGAAATGCTTTCAATTTTTCACCATTGAGGGTGATGCTTTTTGTGGGTTTGTCATATATAGCTTTTATTATGTTGAGGTATGTTCCTTCTATTCCTGCTTTCTGGAGAGTTTTAATCATAAATGAGTGTTGAATTTTGTCAAAGGCTTTCTCTGCATCTATTGAGATAATCATATGGTTTTTATCTTTCAATTTGTTAATGTGGTGTATTACATTGATTGATTTGCAGATATTAAAGATCTTGCATTCCTGGGTAAAGCCCCTTGGTCAGGGTATGATTTTAATATGTTGTTGGATCTGTTTGCTAGAATTTTGTTAAGGATTTTTGCTTCTATGTTCATCAGTGATATTGGCCTGTAGTTTTCTTTTTTTGTGGCATCTTTGTCTGGTTTTGGAATTAGGGTGATGGTGGCCTCATAGAATGAGTTTGGAAGCTTACCTTCTTCTGCAATTTTCTGGAAGAGTTTGAGAGGATATTTTATAGGGACATTTTCACCCAAAAAATCAACTTTCACCTTTTTCTCAGTGCACACGGAACTTCTGCAGAGAATACACATCTGGGCCAAAATCTGGTCTGGAAAATTTCAAAATTGAAATCACTCGGTCATCTTTTCCACAGTGCAGTAGGATTAGATCTCAATTACAGGAAAAAAAAATTATTAAAAATTCAAACATATGGAGGCTAAATAACACACTTCTGAATAACCAACAAATCATAGAAGAAATCAAGAAAGAAATCAAAATATGTATAGAAACGAATGAAAATGAAAACACAACAACCCAAACCTATGGGACACTGTAAAAGCAGTGCTAAGGGGAAGGTTCATAGCAATACAGGCTTACCTCAAGAAACAAGAAAAAAGTCAAATAAATAACCTAACTCTACACCTAAAGCAACTAGAGAAGGAAGAAATGAAGAACCCCAGGGGTTAGTAGAAGGAAAGAAATCTTAAAAATTAGGGCAGAAATAAATGCAAAAGAAACTAAAGAGACCATAGCAAAAATCAACAAAGCTAAAGCTGGTTTTTTGAAAAAATAAACAAAATTGACAAACCATTAGCAAGACTCATTAAGAAACAAAGAGAGAAGAACCAAATTAACAAAATTAGAAATGAAAATGGAGAGATCATAACAGACAACACTGAAATACAAAGTATCATAAGAGACTACTACCAGCAGCTCTATGCCAATAAAATGGACAACTTGGAAGAAATGGGACAATTCTTGAAAAGTATAACTTTCCAAAACTGAACCAGGAAGAAATAGAAGATCTTAACAGACCCATCACAAGCAAGGAAATCGAAACTGTAATCAAAAATCTTCCAGCAAACAAAAGCCCAGGACCAGATGGCTTCACAGCTGAATTTTGTATCCTTTTTAAACCTGATGTTCACAGAATAAAACCTAGTCACTGACAAACAAGTACATCTTCTTGACAGTTATTTGGCCCATCGTCCTATACATAGATTTTCTCACGTTTCATATTATCTCCTTAGGAGTGACACCCAGAAATGGAATTACTGAGTCAAAGGTTCTGAATCTGTTTTGAGGCTCTTGATACATGGTGGCAAATTGCTTTCCAAAAGGACTGTACTAGTTGACATGGCTCACAATAGCAAGGCTGGAGTCTTCCTTCAGGCCCACACATGAGTGAATCAATCATTTAAAAAATACTTAAAATTTTTTTTGAAGTTGATTTATAACATCATGTTAGTTTCAAGTGTACAGCAAAGTGACTCAGTTACACACACACACACACACCCCCACACTTTTCTCTTACAGATTCTTTTCCCTTATAGGTTATCACAAAATATTGAGTTTCCTGTGCTATACAGTAGGCCCTTCTTGTTTATCTATTTTATATATAGTAGTGTGTATCTCGGAGAAGGCAATGGCATCCCACTCCAGTACTCTTGCCTGGGGAATCCCATGGATGGAGGAGCCTGGTAGGCTGCAGTCCATGGGGTCTCTAAGAGTCGGACATGACTGAGCGACTTCACTTTCACTTTTCACTTTCATGCATTGGAGAAGGAAATGGCAACCCACTCCAGTATTCTTGCCTGGAGAATCCCAGGGACAGAGGAGCCCGTTGGGCTGCCATCTATGGGGTTGCACAGAGTCGGACAGGACTGACGTGACTTAGCAACAGCAGCAGCAGTGTGTATCTGTTAATCCCAAACTCCTAATTTATCTCTCCCCAACTTTCCCCTTTGGTAACCATAAATTTGTTTTCTATGTCTGTGAGTCTGTTTCTGTTTTGTAGATAAATTTATCTGTATCGTTTTTTTTTTATTCCACACGTTAGCAATAGCATATGATATTTGTCTTTCTCTTTTTAAATGAGATATAACTTGCATACAGTAAATGCAGAAATCCTCAGTGCATTTGCTTAGTGAATTTTTATTGGGTTGGCCA
Source organism: Cervus canadensis (assembly GCF_019320065.1). NCBI lineage: Eukaryota > Metazoa > Chordata > Mammalia > Artiodactyla > Cervidae > Cervus > Cervus canadensis. Next base: position 114,606,795 of record NC_057419.1, read on the forward strand.
AAAACTTTGTTCGAGTTTTCCCATAAGAAAAACCCAAACGAATTTTTTGACCAACCCAATATATAGGTCCATCTGTGAAAATACTATGCAGATCAAAATTATACACTGGGATATTTATATTTTCATCATCCCCAGAAGGTTCCTTCATAGCCCAGTCAGTATCTATTCCCTGTCAGAGGTAACCATTATTCTGAAAGGCCCTCATTATCCTTAGGAAAGGTCCTTCTCTCTTTGGAAGTAATTTGACAGGTGATCTCTCAGAGGAGATCTCCATGTTCTTGGACCCACGCAGACTTCTCCTACCTCATGTCGGCAGGCCAGAGCAGAGGCACACCATCTTTATCTCATTTCTGCCCAGTTGCCTATACAGAACTTAGCTTATTATGTGCTCTTGTTGTCTTAGGATAACTTGTGTCTGTACCCAGCATACCCACTAGTTTTTGTCTTTACTCCGGGAATTAACAAAACCAACTGCCATCTGTTCCAAATCACATGAGGTAGCAGCTAGGGGTGATGAAGGTGTGTTACAGAAATAAAGTGGAAGCAGTGCTGCCTTTAAAAGATACTCCCCTCCCCCCACGTGCCCCCTGGCTGTCTTCTTTCTATAGATGAATTAAAACAGAGGGTGTGTGAAGAGTGTGGTTTGCAGATCTTGCAATACTTTGCCAGAATGGAATTGCACTTTGTACTGAAGTCCTCAGAAGTATGAAAATAGAGTCTCATAGGGTGAGTGGGACTGGCTGAGGATATGTTATGCTTGTGTTGGTGCGTCCAGTTTGAAGTGTAGAATCAGAGAGTGAATACTCACTTGCTCAGACTAATGGCTCATTTTGCTGTTGAGTTTGATGAAAATCATGGCTCCTAATTTTCCATGAAAGCTTTATCCAGCTGCCTTCATCTTTACTGAGATGGACTGTCTCTTCAGAGGTAAAAAAAAATACACCTTAAATCAGCTCTAGTAACCAGATAGAGATCAACATCAGGGTTAAGATCCTCATAGGCAAGAACTTAGGAGCCAACAGCAGTTGCAGGTATACATCAGGTGTCCAGATCAGAAACTGAGACATCTAGCCCTAAATGAAAGATGAGGGAGCCAGTCTTCAATGATGGAATGTGTGCTTTCATGTGCTGTTACTCATTAGATTTCACAATAAGATAGGAAAGGTATTATTCCCCTTTGATGATGAGGAGAATGAAACATGTTCAAAGTCTCACAGTTAAATTTCTTCTTTGCCATCCCCTCTTTGCCTTCTATTGATACATTTCAAGATGTGTATCCTCCTCCTGCTTTCCTTCTCTTTTTCATCCTTTTGTTCTTTGCTGTGCCAGACTGTACCATAACAAATGGTCTCTGATCCAAGGCGGTATGCCCTTCAAGGTCACCTCCAATCTTGATTCCTTTGTGAAGTCTTCCCTGGAACTGTGGACCATAGTAAGGCCACGAGTCTATGACCTCGAGTCTTGCAGCTCTAGCTGATATCTTCAGCAGCTCCACAACAGCTATAGACGTTGCATGCACAGAGCACTCAGTGGTTCCTAGGCTTGAATAACGCTATGAGAAAGATGGGGTTCTGCTTCAGAAGATAGCTTTTGTAGCCACAGTCAGTGTAAAAGTACAAATGGTCTCTGAATGTTCCAAGGGCTCCTGAGTGATTTCTGATCAATGGAAGCTCTTTAGTTCCCCAACTACTGCCTTAAAATCAACATCGTCATCCAACACTGATCATTCAGTTTATTCCTTTGCCACCCTCCCTACTCGTAGGCATAAACCACTTGACTGTATTTTGTTTTAGTATTTCACCAGGGAGCTTTCAAGCTTCTTAATTAATAACAAAAACATATTAAGCTGGACAGAAATGGCCTGACCGTAGTACATTCCTTTACTGAGTATCTGCAGTCTGGTCCCCCTCTGGCATAGGCTTTGGGAGCTCCCATTCTCTCCAACAACCTGTGAGCAGTTCACACCTACAGCACTAGATCAGAGCAGACATGAAATTCCAGCCCCAGCTGGTTGTTATAGGTGTTCTCTGAAAAGAACAGTGGTAATGTAATTAATGCATCTAATTATCAGTGTGTTCACACACTTTTTATTTTCAAAGGACCACAGCAGTGCTGGGCAGTAGAAATATAATGTGTGTCACATATATAATTTAAAATTTCCTAGTAGTCACATTAAAAATGTCAAAAGAAACATGTGAAATTAATTTTGTTACATTTTATTTAGCCTAATACATTAAAAATATTATCATTTCAACGTGGAAGTACTATAAAAGAGATTTTACATTCTGTTTTGGTACAAAGTCTTGGAAAATCAGGTGTGTAATATATGTACACACCACATTTCATTTTGGACTGGCCACATTTCAAGTGTTTAAGAGCCATATGTGGCTACTGGCTACCATATAGGATAGCCCAGGCCCAAAGGAACTTTTAGTGCAACTTGTCTTATATAGATGGACCTGGGTTTGTTCATTTTTCCAGTAGTCGTGTATGGATGTGAGAGTTGGACCATAAAGAAAGCTGAGCGCCGAAGAATTGATGCTTTTGAACTGTGGTGTTGGAGAAGACTCTTGAGAGTCCCTTGGACTGCAAGGAGATCCAACCAGTCCATCCTAAAGGAGATCAGTTCTGAGTGTTCATTTGAAGGACTGATGTTGAAGCTGAAACTCTTTAATACTTTGGCCACCTGATGAGAAGAACTGACTCATTGGAAAAGATCCTGATACTGGAAAAGATTGAAGGCAGGAGGGGAAGGGGATGACAGAGGATGAGATGGTTGGATGGCATTACCAACTCAATGGACATGAGTTTGGGTAAACTCTGGGAGTTGGTGAGGGACAGGGAGGCCTGGTGTGCTGCAGTCCATGGGGTCACAAAGAGTTGGACACGACTGAGCGACTGAACTGAACTGAACTGAAGGTTTGTTTGTGGGTTAATTTAAAAAAAAAGTTTATTGAACCTCGACTCTATGCTAGGCACTGAAGGGGGAAACGAAAGAGTGCAGTGTAGTGTCTGCCATCAAAGTGGTCACATGTAAGAAGTGAAGTCATTCTGGCTATAATTTATAATGTCTCCAACTACAAGGCAGTTTTTGTGATGAATTGCCAAGCAAGTGATTTACATAGTAAAATATTATCTTTAGAGGAGAAAGTAATCCTTGTCAGCTGAAGTAGTTAGGGATGTTTCATGGAGGACAAGGGAATGGGACAAACAGAATATTTATCAAAGGTGGAGAAAGGGAAGAGTCAACAGGTAAGGCAGTGGGTAGAGCTCAAGCAAAGATATAGGACTGGTTAAGTATCAGAAGTATTGTAAGAGAGTGAGTAGATTAGCTTGGCTGTAACTGCGAATTCACACAAAGGGAATTGTAGAAAGAGAGGTGGGGTTTCTTTTGGCTGTAATATAGAGAGGTGAAATGTTTAGAGAGGTGGCTAAGGTGCTTCTGTTAATAACCGCAATGAATATAATAATAGCAGCTGCCATTTGAGTGATTAGAGATCAGTCCCTCTACTAAGCACTTTATATGTATCATGTCACTGAATCTTCCAAATGAGAAAGTTGAGTCTCTACAGAGGTTGAACGACTTGCCTGTGGTCACACATTTAGAAAGTCAGCAGAGCAAAACTTTGAATCTGAATGTATCTTAGTCCAGAGCATTCAGCTTAACCATTAGCCGTGATGCTCCTGAGAAGGTTGGGGGCTGTGATCTGTGTACCTTGTGTCACAGGAGGCCCCTACTGCTATTGGCAGAAGTACTACAGGGCTTCTGAGGTATCATGTCGACATATGGTAGAGAATCTCCAGCCATGAATTCTCAGCAATTTGTTTCTTCCGAAGAGGTCCAAACGGGCCCAGTTCATGTGATACCTCTATACTGGGTCTGTACATCCCAATGTCCCATTACTTGGTTTCTTCTTTTCTCTTTCCTCAGTATCCTAAAGTCATACTAGAATGCCAGAACCTTCATAGAGCACTTAGTGCAATACTCTGATCTCATTTGTTATTGTTGTTGTTCAGTCACTAAGTCGTGTCCGACTACTCGTGACCCCATGGACTGCAGCATGCCAGGCTTCCCTGTCCTTCACTATCTCCTGGAGTTTGCTCAAACTCATGTCCATGGAGTCAGTGATGCCATCCAACCATCTCATCCTCTTTCATCCCCTTCTCATCCTGCCTTCAATCTTTCTCAGCATCAGGGTCTTTTCCAATGAGTTGGCTCTTCGTCTCAGGTGGCCAAAGTATTGGACCTTCAGCTTCAGCATCAGTCCTTCCAATCAATTCAGGGTTGATTTCCTTTAGGATTGACTGGTTTGATCTCCTTGATGTCCAAGGGACACTCAAGAGTCTTCTGTAGCACCACAGTTTGAAAGCATCAATTATTCAGTGCTTCAACCTTCTTTATGGTCCAACTCTCACACCCGTACATGACTACTGGAGAAACCATAGCTTTGACTATATGGACCTTTGTTGGCAAAGTGGCATCTCTGCTTTTTAATAGTCTGTTTAGGTTTGTGATAGGTTTTCTTCCAAGGAGCAAGCGTCTTTTAATTTCATAGCTACAGTCACCATCCACAGTGACTTTGGAGCCCAAGAAAATAAAATCTGTCACTGCTTCCACTTTTCATTCTTCTGTTTGATCTTTTGTATCCGTTTGATCTTTTCCCTTTCTATTTCATCTTCCATATCGGATCTTATAGGAAGAAAAAACTTCCTGAGGCCCAGAGAGGAAAGGACTTGCTCAAAGTCATGGGGTTGTATAAGTGGCAGATCTGTGTCCCCATCAGGCTTCTTTCCACTCAGAGAACTATGCTAACAATTTCAAAAGGCCTTCTCAATAGAAAGCAACATATTCAGAATAAGAAGTGTATTTCAATGACTAATTGTTTTAGCTGTCTAAGGCTCTTTAACAACTGAAAAACTTTATCATAGATGATAGGTATCCCTGAATTAAGAAATGGATTTCAGCAATGACTGCTTGGAAATGAGTTTCTGTTAAGTGGACTTGGTAGTCTTATGAACTTTAATAAAATCAGATGTCCTTCAAATGGAAAAAATACTGACCCTGCTGAATAGAATAAAATTGTGTTTATGAATGCAGCAAATCTCTAAAACTCACATTTTTTAAAAAAGCACATGCTTTTAAATTTAAAACCTTACTCTGAATATGGTTCCAGTTGGAGAACAAATAATAAAAAAAGTAATACTTACAGTTAAAAAGCATACTCAGATAATCACAGAGTGGAGGCCAGTTATTCTGGCAGGTGTTCAAGCTACCTTCCTTATCTGACAAACTGTTCAGTACTCAACACTTAGAGGCCCTCAAAGGTACCACCACTTTTAATTTTTTTGCCCTTTTTCTTCTGACCTCTAACATCAACTTTATAGACTCCTTTGCCCAATAATACACTGTTTTTCTACTTTCCTTGGAAGAAATAACAGTCTAGAAGCTGAAGGCCTGAAATAACTGGTTGCTACTTAATTTTTGCTGCTTTTTCTTGTGTCTTCTGGGACCTGGTGTTTGTCATGCTCTTAAGCAGGGCCAAGAGGGACCAAAAGAGGCACAGTCTGTACCTGCCATAGTGAAGCATAGTCATTTCAGAGAACAGAACAAAAATCACAAAACAATTAGCAAATTAAAATAATACAAGATAACAGGGGCCTACTGCATAGCACAGGGAACTATGTTTAATATCTTATAATAACCTATAATGACAAGAACTTGAAAAAGAATTTATATATATATATATACACACACATACACACACACACACACACACACACACACACACACATATATATATACTGTACACAGGAAACAATGTAAGTCAACTGTGTTGTTGTTGTTGTTCAGTCACTAAGTCGTGTCTCACTCTTTGCAACCCCATGGACTGCAGCACGCCAGGCTTCCCTATCCTACACTAACTATTGGAACTTGCTCAAACTCATGTTCATTGAGTGGATGATGCCATCCAAGCACCTCATCCTCTGCTGCCCTCTTCTCCTCCTGCCCTCATCTTTCCCAGCATCAGGGTCTTTTCCAATGAGTTGGCTCTTCTCATCAGGTGGTCAAATATTGGAGGTGGAGCTTCAGCTTCAGCATTAGTCCTTCCAGTGAATATCCAGGGTTGATTTCCTTTATGACTGACTGGTTTGATCTCCCTGATGTACAAGGGACTCTCAAGAGTCTTCTGAAGCACTACACTTTGAAAGCATCAATTCTTTGGGCTAAACTTTCTTTATGGTCCAATTCTCATACCCGTACATGACTACCTGAAAAACTGTACCTTTGACTATACAGACCTTTGTCAGCAACATATTTCTGGTTTCTAATATGCTGTCTAGGTTTGTCACAGCTTTTATTCCAAAGAGCAAGTGTCTTTTAATTTTGTGGCTGCAGTAACTGTTCTGCAGTGATTTTGGAGCCCAGGAAGAGAAAATCTGCTACTGTTTCCACACCTATTTGCCACGAGATGATGGGACTGGATGCCAGGATCTTCGTTTTTTGAGTGTTGAGTTTTAAGGTAGTTTTTTTCACCCTCTTGTATCAATTTCATGAAGAGGCTCTTTAGTTCCTTTTTACTTTATGCCATTAGAGTGGTATCATCTACTTATCAGAGGATTTGATATTTCTCCCAGCAATCTTGATTCCAGCTTGTGATTCATGCAGCCCAGCATGTTGCATGATGTAATATGCATATAAGTTAAATAAGCAGGGAGTCTATATACAGCTAACTGTTGCTTCTTGACCTGCATATAGGTTTCTCAAGGGGCAGGTAAGATGGTCTGGTACTCCCATCTTTTTAATAATTTTCCACATTTGTTGAGATCCACACAGTAAAAGGCTTTAGCATTGTCAATGGAGCAGAAGTAGATGGTTTTTGGGAATGCACTTGCTTTTTCTATGAACCAATGGATGTTGGCAATTTGATACTTGGTTCTTTTGCCTTTTCTGATTCAAGCTTGTACATCTGAAGCTCTTGGTCCATGTACTGCTGAAGCCTCACCTGAAGGAGTTTGAGCATTACTTCGGTAGCATGTGAAATGAGCTCACTTGTATGATAGTTTCAAAATTCTTTGGAATTGAAATGAAAACTGACCTTTTCCAGTCCTGTGGGCACTGCTGAGTTTTCCAAATTTGCTGGCATATTGAGGTGCAGCATTTTCACAGCATCATCTTTTACCATTTAAAATAGCTCAGCTGGAATTCTATCACCTCCACTAGCTTTGTTTGTAGTGATGCTTCCTGAGGCCCCCTTGACTTCGCATTCCAGGATGTCTGGCTGTAGGTCAGGGATCACACCATCGTGGTTATCTGGGTCATGGAGATCTTTTTTATATAGTTCTTCTGTGTATTCTTCCCACCTCTTCTTAGTATCTTCCACTTCTGTTAGGTCCATACCATTTCTGTCCTTTATTGTGCCCATCTTTACATGAAATGTTTCCTTGTATCTCAAATTTTCTTGAAGAGATCTTTAGTCTTTCCCATTCCATTGTTTTCCTCTATTTCTTTGCATTGATCACTTAGGACAGCTTTCTTGTCTCTCCTTGCTATTCTTTGGGACTCTGTATTCAGATGGGTATATCTTTCCTTTTCTCCCTTGACTCTTGCTTCTCTTCTTTTCACAGCTATTTGTAAGGCCTTCTCAGACAACCAATTTGCCTTTGTGCATTTCTTTTTCTTGGCGATGGTCTTGATCACCACCTCCTGTACAATGTGACAAACCTCTGTCTGCAGTTCTTCAGACACTCTTTCTATCAGATCTAATCCCTTGAATCTACTAGACACTTCCACTATATCATCGTAAGGGATTTGATTTAGGTCATACCTGAACGGCCTAGTGGTTTTCCCTACTTTCTTCAAGTTAAGTATGAATTTTGCAATAAGGAGTTCATGATCTGAGCTACTGTCAGACCGGGAATTGATTTTTTACCATCATATGGAAAACCAGTTAAGCATGTTATGTTTGCAGGTAAGGAAGAAATATGGGTCGCTGTTCATTTAGGACCCATGGAAGAGATTGGAGAAAACGGAGTAGGTATGCCAGAAATGATTCATTAGGTAGAAAGAGAAGGTTAGAGATCAGATTACTAAAAAGATCATTGTTTCACCACTGATTTGAAAATGCACCTTTCATGTAAAATAAACATACCAAAGTCTCTATTTGAATTCTCAGATATACTAGATAGATCTACTTTCTCTGATAGCAGATAATCTTATACTACTGCAATTGAATACAAGAAGATCCCATGTAAACTTCTCAACCTATCCTAGTCTGATGTATGTATTATTTCAGATGAACTTAATGTTTAGCTTATCAATTTTTCATTGGCTATTCTAAGATACTCAAAGAATTTTAAAACTATGAAAACTCTTGGTCTAAAATAGCAAGTGAAAAATAGTTAAAATACCGTCTTCATTCTATTTAGCATTTATTTAGAGACATGTACAGAAAAATAGTTGTAAAATGTGTCCATATCACAGGGTGTATTCAGTTTTTTGTGCTTAGGGTTCTTTTTTTAAATGTTCATACTTTGAGTCTTTAACAATAAAAATGGTAAATGATTTTAAGCTTAACATTCTCTAAAGCAAACATTATAAAGCAGGGGGCATGATCTAGTATATGCAGAATTATTTGTGTATTCACTCCTCCAGTAGCTCATCAGTCATGCCTTGAGCAGTGACCATAATTATTGTGTCTTGTGTTCAGGTGTTGGGATTCCAGAGATGAATGAAATATGCTTGTCTTTGTTGTATATTGTATATTGGGGAAGACAAATAGATACCTGAAAATTTCTAATACAAGATGGCAATTGCTTTAATATAAGTATCTGTAGGGGGAGAGGAGCAATGGACTCTGCTGGCATTGGTGGCAGAGAGGCTTCAGAGCAGAAGCACCATTTGAGTTTAGCCTTAAAGAATGAGGACACTTTCATCACCCGGCCACTCTAGGTGCGTAAGGGAAAGCAATTCCTTCAAAGGGGAAGGAAACATCTAGTCCTATTTCATTATGTGGAGAAGCCACTAAACAGCTTCTTCCTTGCAGTCTTAAATGATGCTAATGTGGAAAGATGGGCAAATATCAGAGACCAAAAAGAGAAAGTAAAAGGATCAAGGGAACAAGGGACTTTGGAAGAGTCCTGATCAGGAAGTAATAAAATGAGAACCTGCTTTGAAAAATGCAAGCAGATTTTTCTGAGGAAAGAACGACTCAAAGCTGCATTTAATGGAAGGAAGAAAGTGTGAAAGCAGTCTGACTAAGCTCAGCATGTTATATTTGCAGGTAAGGAAGAAATATGGGTTGGTGTTCATTTAGGACCCATGGAAGAGGTTGGAGCAAAGGGGGCAAATATTCCAGCAATGATTCATTAGGTAGAAAGAGAATGTTAGAGATCAGATACTACTGCTACTTGTTAAATAAGTTAATAATAACCCATAGACAGACACTTACTATCTAAAGGTACCAATGCCTAACCACTGAGAAAAGGCGCCCCCAAGTACTGTGTCTCAGGGAAAAAACAAGGGCTCATTACTCATGGCTTAACAGCAGCTGACAGAGGACATCCTAGGTTTGTGGGGATGCATAGGGGAGAAAGAAGCAAGAAGTATGTAAGTACATATGTATGTATGTACATATTTATATTATTGATAAAAGGAGAAGCCATTTATTCCTATGCATATTATTGTTCTAATATAATATCAGGTGTTTTACATAAATTGTCCCATTCAATCCCAGAATGACTCTCAGATATAGATACACGCTGTCATCATTCCCATTTTACAGATGAGAAAACTAAGTGGTAACAAAGTTTAGAAACTTACTCAAGGTCAAATAACTTTCAGGTGGTGAGGCTATAAATTGAGATTGGACTTGAAATCCTGTGGTCCCAAATGCTCATCTGGATGCTGTGTTCCGTCTCAGTCATCATCAGATCATACTTGTGTAGTGCCAAGAGCCTGAGAGTCCTCTTTTCGTACAGAGTTCACAACAGTCAGTGAACTTTCTAAAACATAAATCAGACTATATCACTTTCTTTATCAACCATCTAGAAGCCCTCCACTGCGCATAAGATGAAATCCCCGTTCTTACCGCACAAGTCCCTACAAGACCTCCTCTCTGCCTCTCCAGTCTCAATCTTCTCTCTCTGCTCTGCTCCTCTCTGACTGATTTCGATTTACACTCAGCCTTTGGCAGTTCCTCAGCACACTCTTCTTGTTCTTGCTTCATGACATGGCAATTTGCTATTCTACCTAAAATGCCCTTCTTCCAAATCTTCACACAACTGACTGTATCTCATTCTTCAAATCTTGTTTTAGATATCAACTCCTCAGGGAAGGTTTCCCCACACCCTTTAGCCAAAGCAGCTCTTCTCTGCCCCACACCAATATCGTGAACCACCCCTTCACCCATGAAAATAGAAATTACTTGATGGCAAGAGCTATTGACTTTACGTCCTTCTCTGTAAGTCGAGAACCAACAATATCTGACACTTCCTAGGCACTCAAGACATATTTGTTTCCTGAAATACTAGTATCTTTCTTAAAGTGTCATACTCATATGTATATATACATACATATACATACATATATATATATATATATATATATATATATATATATGCACACACACATATATATGCTTTTGTGAAATATGGGAGTTTGATGTCATCTCATAGAAGTGAAACGTACACCCCCCCATCCCAAATTTCATCTCAATGACAAGACTAATGATGCCACACATACGTCAAGAAAATATGAAAATGATTGTTACTCACATAATGAGTTATGCATCAAAAATAGTTAGGCCAATAAAAAAAGAGAAATAATAGTAGCTGTGAGGTGATGGGTAATTAGATGATTGTAATTTTTTTCATTCTATAGATGTAGGTATGAATATAGACAATCAAAACATGAAGTTCTATACCTTAAACATTTGCAATTTTAATTTGTCCATTATAACTCAATAAAATTGAATAAACAATGGGATCAGGAATGGAAGGATTCTTTAGTATCCGCAAATCAATCAATGTAATACACCACATTAACAAATTGAAAGATAAAAACCATATGATTATCTCAATAGATGCAGAGAAAGCCTTTGACAAAATTCAACACCCATTTATGATTAAAACTCTCCAGAAAGCAGGAATAGAAGGAACATACCTCAGCATAATAAAAGCTATATTTGACAAACCCACAGCAAGCATTACCCTCAATGGTGAAAAATTGAAAGCGTTTCCCCTGAAATCAGGAATAAGACAAGGGTGCCTACTCTCACCACTACTATTCAACATAGTTTTGGAAGTTTTGGCCACAGCAATCAGAGCAGAAAAAGAAGTAAAAGGAATCCAGATAGGAAAAGAAGAAGTGAAACTCTCGCTGTTTGCAGATGACATGATCCTCTATATAGAAAACCCTAAAGACTCTTCCAGAAAATTGCTAGAGCTAATCAATGAATATAGTTAAGTTGCAGGATATAAAATTAACACACAGAAATTCCTTGCATTCCTATACACTAAGGGTTCAACATTTCTATAGGTGGAAATGAGTGGATATGTAAGTTACCGACCAGGGTTCTTGGACTCCTTAATAAATAGAAATTGAAAAAAAAATAAAAAAATAAAAATAATAAATAGAAATTGACTAGAAGCCAGACAAATTCAGGAAAGGTTTTATTGATGCCCCTACTGTAATAGGAGGGAGCAAGAACAGGTTCCTTTGCTTCCTCACTCACCAAGGTGGGGCAACCTTGTTCCCACTTTGTTCCCATTATATGGGGTGAGTGTAGGGGTGTCTAGGGATCAGGCCAGAGGGGTGGCGTAGGTGGTTTGCCCACCTCTTTGGTGGTATTGTGTGCAGGGGGCATGTGGTATCCTGTTTTTTCTCCCAGCTCTTCAAAAGTGAAAATTAAGCTTTTTGGTCTCTTTGTATCTTTTTGTCCAGAATTTGCCCCAACTGCACAGGCATACAGTTACTTTTAGTTTCTTTGTATTTTGTTGCTTGAGGAGACATTTGTCCAGGGGCAAGCATTGCAGCACTGAAGCAAAAGGTCCCAGGTCCCAGCCTGTCTGACTTAGGAGCTATCTGTCCATGGAAGAGACCTGGGCAGCAGGATTATACCCATGAGGTCAATCAGAAGAGAGGGGTGGTCCCTGCCCACTGAGGTTGCGAAAGCACATCCACACCAGGAAAAGGCAGCAGCAGCTCCAGAGAGAAAGAGACCTGGGGGTTGTTGCCAAGGGGCCATTTTTTGCTCTGGGTACTAGATGGACAAGGGTCACCTTGCCAAGCTGAGCATTTAGCTGACAGGAGTAGTACATGCAAAAGAAAGGAACTGTGAAAAAGCATGTTGTGGAAGTACTAAAAGAAGTTTGGGGAGGCAAACCGTATGGACCAAATAGGTCCCATTGGCAGCCTGGGACCATATTTTAAAGAGCTTCCTATGCCATACAGAGTTTGCATGTGACTTTGGAGAAAGATACTGCTAGGGCAGAAGACAGTGTATTCATGGGGAAAGGTTGCCAGGATGTCCTTCTTCCTCTTCTCTCCCTGGGATCCCGATTCACCAATACAGATTAGCTCACACACCAGCATTGCACAATGTCTCTGAGACTCTCTGACCAATTGCACCACTACACACATACACACACACACATCTACGCACACGCCACAGAGAATACTTCCTCCTCAATGCTCCCATTTCACCACTTAATTGCTTTCATCCTGGCACCTAGCAGGATTTAGTGAATGAACTTATATATTATGTCTGCTTCTTCAACTAGAACATGCCATCTGATCAAGAGCAGAAAATGCAGGATGGCTTTTTTTTTTTTTTTTTTGGTTGGTTTGTTTAAGCACCATCATTCCAGAGACTGGATGCACCCACTTCTCTTTGAATGTGGTTTCCTCAGGTTGATTTCTTTTTCTAAAAAAAATATTTATTTATTTTAATTGCAGGCTAATTACTTTACAATATTGTGGTGGTTTTTGCCGTACATTGACTTGAATCAGCCATGGATACTAGAACCCTGTCCCGAACCCCTCTCCCTCCTCCCTCCCCATCTCATCCCTCTGGGTTATCCCAGTGCACTGGCTTTGAGTGCCCTGTTTCATGCATCGAACTTGGACTGTGCATTGAACTTGGACTGTGAAATGCATCCATTTCACATACGGTAATAAATATGTTTCGATGCTATTCTCTCAAATCATCCCACCCTCACCTTCTCCTGCAGAGTCCAAAAGTCTGTTCTTTACATCTGTGCCTCTTCTGCTGTCTCGCACATAGGGTCATTGTTACCATCTTTCTAAATTCCATATATATGTGCTAATATACTTTATTGGAGTTTTTCTTTCTGACTTACTTCATTCTGTATGATAGGCTCCAGTTTCATCCACCTCATTAGAATTGACTCAAATGCATTCTTTTTTTATAGCTGAGTAATATTCCATTGTGTATATGTACCACAGCTTTCTTATCCATTCATCTGCTGATGGACATCTAGGTTGCTTCCATGTCCTGGCTATCGTAAACAGTGCTGCAATGAACA
>NC_057419.1:114620349-114667147 GCF_019320065.1 Cervus canadensis
TGTGTGTGTGTATGTGTGTAGTGGTGCAATTGGTCAGAGAGTCTCAGAGACATTGTGCAGTGCTGGTGTTTGAGCTAATCTGTATTGGTGAATTGGGATCCCAGGGAGAGAAGAGGAAGAAGGACATCCTGGCAGCCTTTCCCCATGAATACACTGTCCTCTGCCCTAGCAGTATCTTTCTCCAAAATCACATGCAAACTCTGTATGGCATAGGAAGCTCTTTAAAATATGGTCCCAGGCTGCCGATGGGACCTATTTGGTCCATAGCCTCCCCAAACTTCTTTTAGTACTTCCACAACATGCTTTTTCACAGTTCCTTTCCTTTGCATGTACTACTCCTGTCACCTAAATGCTCAGCTTGGCAAGGTGACCCTTGTCCATCTAGTACCCAGAGCAAAAATTGGCCCCTTGGCAACAACCCCCAGGTCTCTTTCTCTCTGGAGCTGCTGCTGCCTTTTCCTGGTGTGGATGTGCTCTGGCAAGCTCAGTGGGCAGGGACCACCCCTCTCTTCTGATTGACCTCATGGGTATAATCCTGCTGCTCAGGTCTCTTCCATGCACAGATAGCTCCTAAGTCAGACAGGCTGGGACCTGGGACCTTTTGCTGCAGTGCTGCAATGCTTGCACCTGGACAAATGTCTCCTCAAGCAACAAAATACAAAGAAACTAAAAATAACTGTATGCCTGTGCAGTTGGGGCAAATTCTGGACAAAAAGATACAGAGACCAAAAAGCTTAATTTTCACTTTTGAAGAGCTGGGATAAAAAACAGGATACCACATGCCCCCTGCACACAATACCACCAAAGAGGTGGGCAAACCACCTAAGCCACCCCTCTGGCCTGATCCCTAGACACCCCTATGCTCACCCCACAAAATGGGAACAAGGTGAGAACAAGGTTGCCTCACCTTGGTGAGTGAGGAAGCAAAGGAACCTGTTCTTGCTCCCTCCTATTACAGTAGGGGCATCAATAAAACCTTTCCTGAATTTGTCTGGCTTCTAGTCAATTTCTATTTATTAAGGAGTCCAAGAACCCTGGTCGGTAACTTACATATCCACTCATTTCCACCTATAGAAATGTTGAACCCTTTTGTTTTCAGCCTTCCAATGCCAACCACTGTGGGGAAAAGTACTGAGGTATGATGAAATTTTCCTCTGGTCTCATCACGGGTAGGCAGACTAGAATTTTCTGTTAAGATTACCCCAAATATAAGCCCTACACTTTGTTGACCTCTTTATCAAAATTGCTTTTGGATAATTAAGAGAAAAGTTGGCCCTCATTACAAAAATCTTTTAAAAGCTTATGCCTTTCAGTCTCAAGTCTTGCCCATGAAACCTTTCTGGAGTGAATACAAACCTTTTGACTAAGACCTGTTTGTTGCCCCCATCCACTTCAGCCTTTATTTGAGGCGCCTCATTATGTCTTCCTCCACAGCATTATGCCTTGGCTGAATCAGAATTACAGCAAAATAAATTATTATGGAGTTGATATGATGGGCCTAGAAGAAGGAGGCTGGAACAAAGCCTTTTGAAGGACTATTATTCCCCATTGTAATAGGTTTTATTGCTATTAAGAATTAGCACACAATGGTTTCTACAACTGGATGAACTACATAAATGCTAATGCCAACATCAGACATCATTTAGAAGAGATATGGAGAAGCATTTTCTGTTTGTAAATGTCAAAAACATTTCTCATCCATCAGGTAATAATTTTTCAATTTTCTTTTCACAAACATATTTGTGAAAATATTGTCAGTGCTACTTAAGTCATAATTGATTTCACAGCTATGAAACCATGGGAAGCCAAAGGACCTTCATTATAAGATAGAACTTGAAAATCTGAATAAGATACTATTTCCCTCAAGAACCACAAGATCAATACATGACTGCAGCAGACGGAGCTGAACCTTGCATTTACTACATAATCTTGGCTTTGGAAGAGTGCCAGATGGCAGTGAAGTAGGTCTTAAGTGACCATCAAGGGCTCAAATGGGTTGCCTAGTAAAAAAAACATGGTGCTTTCAATTAAATGTCAAAGACAATTACATGGGAACCATCAGAGAACTTCGGAAGTAAGACAGAAAGATTACATTTCACTCACCTAACACGCTCATTACCAAACTTCCCATCTTTCGGCATTTTGGCAGAAACTTAGTTGCTCCAGGAAAGCATGATGTTCTACATTCATGGAAAGGTACAATCAAAGGGCTTTGGAGTAAATGTCAGTTTCCAAATAATATGTGGGTGATTTAAGGTCATGGAAATGTGAAATGGCAAGACTCTTCTTTTGATCTCTCAGCCAACACCTAGAACTCTTGAAATTCTTGAACCTGGCCATCATTCTTATGGTAAAAATAAAATATACCAACAACCTTGTCCCTTTACTGCAGAACTGATGAATCCTTTCTAGTGTTTTCACTGGCTCTGTTTTTACCCTTTCCCCCAGTCCCAACAATCATCAATTATTGGTGAAATGCCTCCAAGCTATGACAAACTCAGGCTTCAGTCTTCAGCCATCAGGCTGGGGTCTCCTGGTAGTTTGGAGAGCTGTTAGCCCTCTGAATTCGTTCTAGAAGTATTGGACTACAGCCAACATAATCTGTGTTTATAGCTAGACCAGCTAAGGAGATTTTATTTATGTGCAGCCCAGAGGTTGGTCCACCACCTTCAGAGAAACTAAGAAGTAGGTTCCTACCATGACCAGTCCAGAACAAACTTAAGAAGAAAGGCAAGTCTGTGTTTGGCATTCCTTTGTCCATCCTTTAGGGGCTCCCATCCTTTCTGTATCCTAGGCCTAGTTACCTGCTGCTGCTGCTGCTGCTGCTAAGTTGCTTCAGTCGTGTCCGACTCTGTCTGACCCCGCAGACAGCAGCCCACCAGGCTCCCCCGTCCCTGGGATTCTGTAGGCAAGAACACTGGAGTGGGTTGCCATTTCCTTCTCTGTAGTTACCTGAGGAAGCACCTTAGATGATTAAGCCATAGTTCCCAAACTTCCTCAAGGGAATGTTAGATCAATGAAATATTAATAGGCATTTGTGAACAACACACTCACTGACAAGAATGGGAAATGATAATGTGCTATATCCCTCCATGGGAGGTGTGTACAATGCCAATTAGCACTAAACACTTGAAGAAGCCTTGCCATTACAAGTCTCTGTTTATTTTATTTAACTCGGCTTTTCCTGCTGGTATTTGACCATGGAACACTTCCTTTCATGTTGTAGCTGATAATGTATTGTGAAACAAGGATTCCCTAGAGTTCAGCTATAGATTAAGAAGAACCTCCCAAAGGTCATGCAAGCATTTTGATACCACTCGGAAATTTTGTGGGAGTAAGACCTTTCAAGCAGATTTACGATTTCATGTAACTCATTTGTGCAGAATTGTAACTTTCTTTATGTCTCTGTGACAGAGGTCAACCTGCTTGTGAGTCTGCATTTCCACTGAGGAGCAAATTACTAAACCTTACCCCTTTAAGATGACTCAGCATCTTCTGGTTGAAAACTTCATCTCTTGTGGGTAATTAATGACTCATTTGCTTTTGCATTTCAACTCAGTCCATTAAAAGTTCAATACCAGGGCTTTCCTCCACTCTCAAGAATTTTCTCCTGCATCCCTCCTCATCCTTTCTTCCCCTCTTCTCTTCCATTTCTCTCGCTTGTCTTCCACCTCCTCTTGAGGACTGTGCCGTTTAGCCAGAAGAAACCTCCTTCTACAGATAAATGCTTTACCTGTATTGCATATTGCATGCCAGAACAGAGTGTGTCCCTGTGAGCCCACCATACCCTTCAGAAGCATGTGGAGAAATCATGCTAATTATTTAAATGTCTTTTCCTTCTGGAAAAAGAATAACAGAGCTAAAACAGCAGAGAGTGGTTGGCTGGGCACTCTCATTAATCCAGGTAGCTGGAAGAAGTAAATAAACATCTTTTCCAAACATGTTTTAATATGGGAAATGGAGCAAAACTCAGTACACTGAATATTTTCATGGCTATCAGCCATAATGCCATGCCATTGCGGGGGTGGGGTGTGTGTGAGAAAAACATCATTTTAAATTATTTTTCTTTTTCTCATAGGAGGCTTTGATCCAATTTATTTATAAAGCTGGTGAAAAGCTCCATACATCTAAGATGACTGCAGATTGAACCGTTTGGAAGGTAGCTGTGATTTTGCTATAAAGATAAGTTAAATTAACCCACAGGAATCTGTTATTTAAATGATGCACTGACTTCATTATTCTCTAAAATGCCCGCTGTTTGTGATCATATCTATTTTATGTTCCATGCGGTTGTTCACATAGTAAGTTAACAAACGTGACGTTTTTAAAAAAACTATTTAAGGGAACTGATTTTTTTTTTACAGGCCAACTATCCCAGCAGGCACGGAACCTACGTCTCACCACTACCTTTCTCATAATCAGGGGAGCGAGCCAAACCTCCGTCAAGTGGGGAGGAAGCAGCCGGTGCAGTTGGATGCTCATTTTTTTCCTAAAACATATTCCCTCTTTCAACAAATATATTTTATCAAGTAAAATCTAAGAGAACATAACAATAAAAAGGAATTATTAATAAACAACTTCTATCCACAAAATTCCACAGGCTGTATGCATTTCTGGAGCAGGAATGTTTTTGCCTCGGCAAAGCTGTGCAGTTATGGGAGGATGTCCAATGTTTGAAGCAGCACATGAACTGGTGGTGTTGAGAAAGTGAGCATCACATGGCCTCCCGTTTCCCGCCCCCCTCCCTGGGTGGGTGTCTCACCTGCTTAACCACATATTGGACAAGGATCCCAGAGACTGGGATCTTCACTATCCATCAGAAAAACAAAGACTCAAAACCGACCTTCTGAACTAGGTTCCTCCCTAGAAGAATGTTGAAATGTTCTAAAAACTCTGAAGCCTGAGCTGGGTCTGGTCGGCAGCATGTTTGTTTTTTTTTTTTTCATTTATTTTTATTCATTGGAGGCTAATTACTTTACAATATTGTAGTGGTTTTTGCCATACATTGACATGAATCAGCCATGGATTTACATGTGTTCCCCATCCCGATCCCGCCTCCCACCTCCCTCTCCATCCCATCCCTCTGGGTCTTCCCAGTGCACCAGCCCTGAGCACCCATCTCATGCATCCAACCTGGGCTGGTGATCTGTTTCACCCTTGATAGTATACTTGTTTCAATGCTGTTCTCTCTGAACATGCCACCCTTGCCTTCTCCCACAGAGTCTAAAAGTCTGTTCTGTACATCTGTGTCTCTTTTTCTGTTTTGCATATATGGTTATCATTACCATCTTTTTAAATTCCATATATATGTGTTAGTATACTGTATTGGTGTTTATCTTTCTGGCTTACTTCACTCTGTATAATGGGCTCCAGTTTCATCCATCTCATTAGAACTGATTCAAATGAATTCTTTTTAATGGCTGAGTAATATTCCATTGTGTATATGTACCATAGCTTCCTTATCCATTCATCTGCTGATGGGCATCTAGGTTGCTTCCATGTCCTGGCTATTATAAACAGTGCTGCGATGAACATTGGGGTGCACGTGTCTCTTCAGATCTGGTTTCCTCAGTGTGTATGCCCAGAAGTGGGATTGCTGGGTCATATGGCAGTTCTATTTCCAGTTTTTTAAGAAATCTCCACACTGTTCTCCATAGTGGCTGTACTAGTTTGCATTCCCACCAACAGTCTCATGCCATTTTATCCAACCACACTTACTCTGCTCCTGGGGCTCTGGTCAACTGCTCTCTGCTGCCACCTCTTGTTCAAACTGATGGGGACCTAATAAGATTCCTTTCCTGCAGATCATGACTTGGGCAATCTCCACTGGGAAAATAGTTGGCCCTTTTGCAGTTCAAGAAGGCCTTGTGGTGTTGGCTCACCCCTGTGGGCATGTAATTACATGGCCTTATTTCCAGAACTCCAGAAAGGGCTTTTGAAATGGAGGATATTCTCCCACAGCTTTATGCCTAAGATTTTGGAATCAGAGAACAATCCATTTTAACTGGAGATTCTGATCCGTGTGGAAATGTACATGGAACAGGAGAGTTCTCGCTCACCCACACTGTAGTTTAATGAAGGATCTGAGGGTGGGTTTGGGGAGGATACTGAGCCCACAAATAGGGAAGTAGATGGATTCTTAGGGTTTTAGGGATAGGGAGTAGGAGGAGGCAACTGAACAGAAACTTCTGCTCTTCTACTTATTCACAGGGTCCATTTGGGCCTTGTTATCCTCATAAGCATGTTGTCATCATGAGTGCTTCCTGCTTTGTCCCTTCATTTTATCCCTGGCAATGAAGGGTAGGGGGAGAACAAGGGGCATCTGATGAACATGCAGCACTAGCTGCTTGGCTGAGAATGTGGGAAAGGAGAGGGGGATGAATTCACACCCAGTGAGCACTTGCTATCTACCAGTTACCAAGAATGTCCACATCACATCAGCGTTGGTTGTTGGAGAGGGACAGAAATAAGCCACTGAGCAGAGCCATGGTATCTGTCAGAAGAAGCGAGTCAGAACCAGCCAGAAGTCATAAAGCAAGCTCACTCAGCCATTCTGTCCTCTTCACTGGTGTCTCCCTTTCGACAGATGAAGAAGCTGAGAATCAGGGTAAATGACTCCCCCAAGGTCCCACAACTAGTTTATGGTAGAGCTGAGTTTGGGTTCTCTTCCATCCAAGAGAAGTCACACACCCTTCTTGTGCCAACACGGCAGATGTCTGACTTCGCTTGGGTACATCTATAAGGTGGGTGTCAGGTGTTAAGCTAACCATACATACATTTCCAGAAGAACTCAAATAAGAAATTTGGGACATACAGAACGGGATAATGATTCTTCCTTACAAGCTGCCAATATAGGGGGAAAAAAAGGAAAAGAAAAAAATCAGGAAAGAAAAAGAAAGAAACCAAGGTAGCTGAAAGGCATACTACTTTTTTGGAGAACTCAAAAGATAATGATATTCTAGCTCGAAATTTATCTTAATGAGGAAGACTCAATCAATGGAAAGAGACAGATGGGATAATTTAAAGTTCAACTTTCCTCCTTCTGTTTCTTTGTATAAAAGAGAACCAATTTTTTGATCATTTTTTGCTCAGCTGTAATATTCTGCTGCATAAAGAAGATTGAACACCAAATACCACATTAATATGTTATTGGCATCTTTCTTTTTTCATATCTTACATGTTGATTGTAAAACCATCCAGAGAGACTGATAGCTGTAATATATTATGGTTTCTCAACCTCAAATTAATTTCATAACATCGCAGTAGAGCCAAATATCCTCTGCTCCAAGAAGTAGCTCAAAGTAGGTAATATTCTTTTCTTTACTCCTTTAAAACCCTAGTTATGGTTATTTTCTTTACTGGGTGACATATCCAGACTTTAATTCCTTATGATCCATTACCTGCTTCAGTAATTACCACCTCCTTTGAAGTGTCCAATCTTCCAGCAGATGGACTGAGGGCCTCTGCCAGTGCCCCCAGGGTGAGCTGCACAAAGCATAGTGTGACCGGGGGAACTGTGTGTGAGCTGGGAAATCCATGTCTCCAAATGGCCATTTCACATTCAGAGTTCCAGCTTGAGCCACTGGGCCTGTGTCGACACAACCTAAGCCAATGATGTCGACACAACCTAAGCCAATGACCACATGAAGGAACAACTTAAGGTGATGTTCAATGACTACAAGAGCATGAATCCTTCTGTCCCCCCGCCCAAGCTCTTCTATCTGAGGAGAGAAGGTGAGAGTACCCTGTTGCTTCTTCTCCATCACTTGGGGGAAGGAGTTGTGAACAAAGGGACCCGGCACCTTTTCCTCTCACCTTTGAGTCTCAGGATCTCTCTGGCTGCCATAATCAAAGGATCAAAAATGGATTCCATTCTTCCATCTCTTTCCTCTAGGGCTGTACTGTCCAATATGATAGCCACTACTCACCTGTGGTCATTTAAATTACTTAAGATTAAAGTGAATAAAAATGCCTTATTGAGTTCGATTACAAATTAATTCCTCAGTCACAGTAGCCACATTTCAAGGGTTCGGAAGCCACAGGTAGCTACCGGCTATGATTTGGGGGAGAGCAGATGAAGAATATCTCCATCATTGCAGAAAGTTCTTTTTGACAGCTCTGCTCTGGACCCTCACTGATTCCGACCTTGAAGGTAAAGCAGCATACAGATCAGTTGCAGTGAGAAGGGAAGATATTTCAGGACAGAATTCGCAGGGACAAATATTTATTGTTTTGGTATGGTAGAATGCTCTAGGAAGAGAGGATCTATGAATCTCTGTTTTTCTTTAGTGATCTCAATTTTATAAGCATAACCAGAAAGAATTTAGGATATTCTAAAAAATTTCTTGACAACTGTGTAAAGTAAAATTAAAAAATGAGGTAGAAGAAGGACAGAGTAGATTCAATGGCTACAAATGCATAGTTAAATCATTTCCCACATTTCAATGCAGAAAATACTTTCTTAAAGCAGTGACCTAGTTGATTTGGAAAATATGATGACTATTACTGTAAAATAACCTATAATTATGGATAATAATAACCTCAAGTTCATATCTTGAGTTAATGTGTTCATTTAACCAATATTTATAAGCACTTGCTGTGTGTCAGGGAATTTTCTAGGCCTCTGGGATCTAACAACAACCTAACAGAGATTTCGCCAACCCCTCCCCCATGCAGAAGCTCATATCCTAGTGAGTAGAAATAGAAAGCAAACAGTAAAATCCTAAATTAGTAAATATATGGAATATTTGGGAGTGATAAATTCCATGAAATAAAAAACAGCACAGTGAGGGACATGCACAGTCCTTGGTGGTGATGTTAGTGGTTTGGACAGGCGGGGGGTTAGGCTTGTTCTCCTGGATCCTTAGGGTAAAATCCTTATTTTATAGGCATAGAAAATAAAGCTCAGATTGGTCACAATTCATTTACACACACAGACTTCTATCATAACATTTGTCAGTAAGGATGTGGCAAGATGCTCTTGTACAATATCCAGGGTGTTGCCTTATTGGAGGGCAATATGGCAGCATCTATCACCCTCCTCTGTCCATGGAATTCTCCAGGCAAGAATACTGGAGTGGGTAGCCATTCCCTTCTCCAGGGGATCTTCCTGACCCTGGGACCGAACCTGGGTCTCCTACATTGCAGGTGGATTCTTTACTTCTGAGCCACCAGGGAAGCTCCATCACCTTTGGTCATAGCAATTCCACTTTCAGATTGCTGCATCAGTTAGGATAGGCTGGATCATTTTGTGGTAACAAAAAGTCCAAAACTTTACTGTCTTATAGCAAAAAGTGTTTAGTTCTGTATGTACACAGGTTCACCAAAAGATCTGATCCTCACAATATGGATGAACCTTACAAACACAGTGTTGAGTGAAAGAAGCTGGACATCAAAGAGGACATAGTGCATATGGTGGGCAGAATCTCCTCTGAGATGCCTGGAGCCCAGTGGGCACAAATATGTCCCTAGTTATTCAAACACTAATCTAGGCACTACTGTAAAGAAATTTTGCAGATTTACAGTCCCAAAGCAGTGACCCTTAAGATAGGGAGATTATCCAGGTGAGGCCCAACCTGGTCAAATGAGTTTTTCCAAAGCAGAGGATGTTCTTTAACTGCTGGTAGAAGAGGAAGTCAGAGTTAAAGTACAAGGGGGACTGACATGAAAGAAGTTCTCTGCTGCTGGCTTAAAGGTGGAAGAAGCCTTGTGACAAGGAATGTGAGTGGCTTCTAGCTGCTGAGAACGACCCCCAATTGAGAGCCATCAGGAAAATGAGGACCTCAGTCCTACGACCACAAGGAAATCAATTCTACCAACAATTGGTAAACTTCGAAGACGAACCCAGCACCAGATGAGACCCAAGTCCTGGTGGACACCTTGATTTCATCCATGGGAAGCCCTGAGCAGAGAATCCAGCCACACTATGCCTGGATGTTTGACCTAGAGAAGCTGTGAGATGATAGTTTTGTGTTGTTTTAAGCTGTGTAAATTGTGGTCATTTGTGACAGCAGCCACACAAAACTAATACACTGTATGCTTCAATTTATATAAAGTACAAAAGCAGGCAAAACTCATATACACTGATATGTTACAATAGTTGCCATTTTGGGGAGTTTATTGACTAGAAAAGGGCACAAAAGAGGATTCTGGGGCAATGATAATGTTTTTCAATATGAATGTCGATTACATGTGTGTTCAGTTTGTGAAAATTCAAGCTATGCATTTAGTCTATGTTCCCTTTTCTTTATGCATATCATACTTCAATGCTGAAACATGCATGCAAAACACACATTTTTGTTTTTTACAAAAAACCCACATAAAACAACACTATGTATTTTTTTATGTCTATTCTTATATCACTTGCGTACCAAAAAGTCCCTTAACCTACAAAACAAACTGAAACCAGCGATTTCCCTGAGGGAAGGCAGTGGGATTGTATGCGAGTCAAGAGAATTTTTGTTTTTTCTACAATATTTGAACTTGCATGGAGTTTGCAGTCATGAATGACTTGGATCATTAAAAACACGAAGGTGAAAGAAAGAGTATGGGCTTCCAAGGTGGCCCAGTGGTAAAGACTCTGCCTGCCAAGGCAGGAGATGAGAGTTTGATCCCTGGGTTGGGAAGGTCCCCTGGAGAAGGGAATGGCAACCCACTCCAGTATTTTTTCCTGGGAAATCCCATGGACAGGGGAGCCTAGCAGGCTACAATCTATTGGGTTGCAAAGAGTCAGACATGACCTAGCTGGGCTTCCCTGATAGCTCAGTTGGTAAAGAATGTGCCTGCAATGCAGGAGACCCCGGTTGGATTCCTGGGTTGGGAACATCCACTGGTGGGATTGGCTACACACTCCAGTATTCTTGGGCTTCCCCGGTGGCTCAGCTGGTAGAGAATCTGCCTACAAGGTGGGACACCTGGGTTCAGTCCCTGGGTTGTGAAGGGCCCCTGGAGAAGGGAAAGGCTACCAATTCCAGTATTCTGGCCTGGAGAATGCCATGGACTCTATAGTCCATGGGGTCGCAGAGTTGGACACAACTGAGTGACTTTCACTTTCACTAGTGACTAAACAACAACAACAAAAGAGAGAGTAAAGCATATGTAGTGACCCAGTGTCTTATCTGAGGAGAGGACTTCTTGTTCACAGTGGAGGCAGCCAGTCACACATGACTGGAGGACACTAAGACACATCTAGCCATCTCTCTGGCCTCTTCTGTAACAGTAGCTGCCATTTGTTGGGTACTTATTCTCTGCCAGGTCCTGTAAAAGGTGCTTTATGTACATTTTTTCTCTCTTTTCTCATGCATACTTTACAAGATAGCTGATTATCCCCACTGTATTGATGGGAAAAGTGAGGCCCTGCTTGCCTGAGGCCACAGCTAGTAAGGAGTCAGATGGAGATCCAAATCCTGGTCTGAATCCAGAAAGTGTATTCCTTCCACTGCATTTTCCAGCTCCTCCAATGGCCTCAGTGATTCTTCGGCTGGGCTACATCACTGTATTATGATTCATTTATTCATTTAAAACTCTGAGTCCTTAATGCCTCAGTGGAGGTAATACCTGAGGTGTTCCCCAAATTAGGTTCTTCCTCCTTATGTGTTGAAATGCACCTCCAGGCATGGGTGGGACGTCTGGGAGAGTGGGGCTGATATAGAAGGAAAGAAGCAGTGTCCTAGACAGGATTGACTTGAACTGGATTTTGAACTCTCAAAATTCCCCAGGGTGGCTGGATGCCTAGGGTGACTCAGTCTCCTCCTGGGGGGCTCGGCTCAGTCTAGCTTCAAGCCACAGACTTTATGATGTGGATCTGAGCTTGCTGTCAATATGATCCCCCTGTATAGACTATATTAATAACCTTGGTGCAAGTGCTGTAGACATGGAAAGTGAAATCCTATCCCTGTCCAGGAGATTCCAATCCTCAAGGCATAAGGGCCAAGCCATCCATTGAATTGCAAAAGACTTACAATGAAGGCAGCTGACTCGAGCCTGGACTTGACTCGGAATTCACTGAATGCCATGTGGAGAGGGAGCCTGCTCTGCAGAAGCGCTCAGGTTACGGAGATAAAAGAGCAGCCTACAGCACTGACCACAGCCTTTGCAGCAGACTTTTGAGAAGGAAGGGCAGGAAAAGGACCTGCGCAGACCACTTTGCCTTTGGGGGACTTCTTTACGTTCTTTAACACGAAGAGTAGTCTATAAATACTCCAAGAGTGACTCCCTTATCATTTCAGATCCGTTTCAGGGGTCTTACAAGGAGGTACAGTTCAGCCTGAATCTCCAACTCTACATTTTTTTTCAATCTAAGTATTAGGTTACACACTCTATTGTATAATAGAGCTCAAAGAAGGTTCAGATAATAAAGTAATGCCTTTAGAGTGAATAGTTTATATTATACTCATTCTCCTTCAGTTGATGAAATCTGGCTGTATCAGATACACAGGTTTTGATGAAATTAGTGTTGAATAAAAATTTTCCCAGTTGATATCCATATAAAATGTCTATATAGGATATCATGGTGGAGCATCTAATGCAGATGATAGATCACAACCAGCCATACTTCCAGATGCATTCCACAAAGAAAACAGCCTCTCCTGCATTCTGGGTTTGCATCATCCTGGCAAATTGTTGTTGTCGTTGTCCTTGTTGTTAGCTTGCTACTGCCACAGCATCTTGCATCTCAGCTGGCAGAAGATTTGTCCTTGATTAGAGAGCCAGGAACTGTTCATCGAGCAATTCCTTATATGGCTGTCTTCCAGAAGACTCTGGAATACCAAAAGTCAGTTTCTGCTTTGACTTGCTAACAAACCACTGGCAAGATCTGGAACTTTAGAAACGTTTAGGGTGAAACATTTAGAGTGTGTTTTATTTCACTCAAACTGTGTCTTGTCCTGCTCACTCTTCTCCCTGCAAAAGGCACACTAGAGTTTGTATCCACATCTACAGCCCCAATAGGACAAATAGTTAATTTTTCAGACCAAGTCAAAAAGCTGCTTTTTGTAGGGAGAGGAGTGAGCAGGACAGACACAGCTCGAGTGAAATAAAACACACCAGCTTGTTGACTTGGTCTAAAAAATCAACTATTTGTCCTAATGGGGCTGTAGATGTGGATACAAACTGTAGTGTGCTTGTGCAACCACACACTGCTCACAGTGTCACACTCTTGGTGCCACAGATGGAGGGTGGCATTTGTAATTGGGCAGAGCTAGGACACTTTAAAAATTGTTTTAATTCTATTGAAGCATAGTTGATTTATAATGTTGTGCTAGTTTTTGCTGTCCGCTAAAGTGACTCAGTTACTGATCTATCTATCTATAATAGTTTGCATTTGTTAATCCCAAACTCCCAATCCATCCTTCCCCCATTCCCACCCCCACCTTGGCAACCACGTCTGTTCTCTATGTCTGTGAATCTGTTTCTGTTTCATAGACATGTTCACTCGTGTCATATTTCAGATTCCATATAAGTGACATCATATGGTATTTGTCTGTCCCCACCTGGCCTACCTCACTTAGTATGACAATCTCTTGGTCCACCCATGTTGCTACAAATGGCATTACTTCATTCTTTTTTTATGGCTGAGTGGCATTCCATTGTATATATGTACCACATCTTCTGGACCTAGGATACTTTTTGTACAACCTCATTGACAAGGAAGGGACTGGGTCACTGGGCACACACACAGGCTGTATTTCCTTACATCAATGGTAAGCTCTCTGAGAACGTAGACTGGTGTCTGTTGAATATATTGGGGTACCAGGTAGGATATAGTTAGTGCAAAGAAAACATTTTAAAATCATATATTGTCAAGGGAGGGAACAACTGACATCTCTTGAGCATCTACTCTATGGCAGATCCTCTGTGAGAGGCCTTGTGATTACCTCGTGTTGGCTTGCGTGCTTGGGGGTATCAAGGGAGTGGTCAGCAGTGACAACTCCACATCAGTTGTGTGCCCTTGACCAAGGTCCTTTGGCCCCACCAAATGCCATTTCCCCACAGATAAAGTGAGGGCAAGAACAGCTGCCTCGTTGAGTTATTTTGAAGGTCGAGTCAGTGTCCATGAAAGTATTTGGTAAACCAAGAAGCCTTAGACCAAATATTATTGTTATTGGGCTCTGAGGAGAAGTTTTAAACATGAAGAAGCCAAGGTCCCAGCCTTTCAGAAGGTTATTGCATAGCAGAGTGGACCAAGTCGCTTAAGACACTTCCCCCAAAAATACTGGGATCAGATAGTGTGGGAAATGTCCCACGGCTGTGTGTGCATTGAGTTACCCGGTTTGCAGTGTCTGCATCTATGCTTCCCTCTTTACTATTAACAAAGTTCAGGCTCTGAGCCCCTAACCTCAATTTCCTTCAGTGTCCTCAGAGCATAAGCCCCCACACACACCACGATCTCTCTCTGCCTAGGATGAGGACCATCTAAGTTTCTTGATATTCGATTTGTGGACAGGATGACTCACTCTCCAGCTCATGCCTAGACGTCTTGGAGCTGGATGAGCATCACTGGGACACTGGACTCACTGTGGAGACTGACAGATTTGGGTTCAAGTCTCAGCTCCACTGGGCTTCCCGGGTGGTGTTAGTGGTAAAGAACCTGCCTGCCAATGCAGGAGACGTAGGAGACACAGGTTCAATACCTGGGTCGGGAAGATCCCCTGGAGGAGGGCATGGCAACCCCACTCCAGTATTCTTGCCTGGAGAATTCCACGGATGGAGGAGCCTGGCAGGATACAATCTATGGGGTCGCAAAGAGTCGGACACGACTGAGCACAACAACAACACGGCACAGCTCCACTACTTCCAAGCTGGGTGGCTCTAATCCTGAACCGTTTTTCTTCTGTAAAATAGCGTACAACAACCAGTACAGCAGAAGTAACCACCTCACTGGGCTGCCAAGCATGGTTGTTTTTCTTTTTTAATCCATTTATTTGGCCATGCCAGGTCTTAGCTGCAGCATGCAGAATCTTTTAGTTGTGGCACATGACCTCTTATTTGTGGCATGTGGAATCTAGTTCCCTGGCTTGAGATGGAACCTGGAGCCCCCTGCATTGGGACTGCACAGTTGTAGCCACTGGGCCATCAGGGAAGTCCCTTGCTGAGCATGTTAATTGAGAGAGGGCATGTGAAGTGTTTAGCCAAGTGCTTGACACATAACAGGTATGGAGTCAAGGAGGCCTTCCTGGCATAGTCTGCTAAGCAGTCTGGAGTCAGCCTACAGGTGACATCACCATGGCCCGCCATCCCTGACCATGGTGCAGAGCACTGGAACTGGCATCCTTGACAGAATGTCACCCTCTCCTCAGTTGCCCCCCATCACAATTCTAACCCTTTATTCACTTGTATCAACTCTTCTGACTGGGGACTGGAATATTGTCTTCTGTGTCAGCTAAATATTTCACAAGATGGTACCCACTAAGGCAGCTTTTCAGCGTGGATGAATGTTCACCGTGTCTTTCACCAAGTTCATTTCCCTCTGCTGCTCTAAGCTTGTAGCTTTCTGCATTCTCATGCCTTTTAGTGAAATCTGGATTCTGAAAATACATACATAAAAAAGTAAGTCCTTTTCTAGGTTTTGCTCTCAAGCCCAGTTAAGTCTAATCTGGCTCCCTCTGATTAAAAATTAATTTTCACTTAGGCGGTGACATGTATGATTTCTCTAAACTAATTTTTCCCTTTTCCTGGGTTATTCTTATAAAACCTTCCTCTTCAAGCCCATTTGGGTGACAAAGAGATCCTTTTCCTGGGAGCCACTTTGCCCTCAGAGGCTAGCTTCCTCTAAATCCTCCAGATTGCTCTGAGATATAATTTTCAGCTTTTGTATTTTATTATTTAAAACTAGAACTCCCACAGAGACCAGCCAGGAGATCAGCAGTGGGCGTGCTCCTCTCTTGCAAAGATCCCACAGTAAGCAAACAAGTGGGAGGCTGTGGGCCAGGCAGGGCCATTCTTGCTTTTGTTATTACCATTATTAAAACCTACCTAGGGCTTTTGTGTCAGTGGGAGGTCAGTTCTCAACACTTTTCCCCAATCCTTCAGTTTTGACTTTCCTTTCCAAGTCAGCAGAAGCCCGGAAGGTTTCTTTTCAAGTTTCTCTCTTACCCATGTGATCTAAGAAAGTTGCCTCCTCTAAGTCCTCCTTTGGCTTTTCAGACTCAGCCCCAAGCTTGAGGTCATCTTTGGTAGAGCAGTCTTACTCGCACAAAGGCGAAAGAGAGTGCGGTCCCTCCTCAGCTCTGCTTGGTAGCTGGCATAACTTAGATCACAGCAAGTTCCTGCTGGGACCGGTCTTTGGTCTTAGGAATCATCTGATACAGCCCCTCCATTTACCAAGGTTAGGAGCTAAATCCCAGAGAGGTCAAGAGACTAGTCCAGGGTCACACAGTGAGCTGGAGGCAGAACTAAGACTCAAACATTCTTTTCTTTGCCTCCAGCTTGGCGCTCTTTCTACTCAGCCACGGGGAAAGGGTGTTGCTGGCCCAGCTCTGGCTCACGCCAGATGAACACAAAACTGAACGTGTTTTTCATGACCGCTGTGGTTTGCCCAGATGATCAAGTCAAAACTGCTCTGGCCAAATCGACCATCAACTTTTGAAGTGAACAGAGTTGAAAATTACTGTCAATAATTTATAGAGTGGGGCTGGCCCTGTAAGTTCTGCACCTACTTAACACCCTCCAGCTCAGCTCCCCAAGCATCTCCTCCACTGCCATTATGCCTGTTTCATGGTGTCTCCTGGTGGGGATCATTTTCCCCCCCTTTTGCAGATGTCTCCTGCCAGGGTTCACGTGGACACATCTCATTCCTCAGTGTGATTAAATGGATCATTTTATCCTTTCGTCACCCAGGGGAAACCAGCTCCGGAAAGCACTGGAGAGATGTGAAGGGAGAGTGAGACAAGAAGGCAGGCAAAGAAAATGGGCTGGGGGCAGAGCCAGCCCCACCCCCACCCCCGTCATTAAATATGTGTATGTTACTGTTGTGGGAGATATAAACCAAGAGCTCAAACCAAAGATATCAGAGTCGAAAGCGAAGAGAAATGGGCATTTACACAAGGTGTACTCTTTCCAGGAACTCAACTGAGTACCTCCCACAGACTGTTCTAGTGAACTCATGTTACAGCCGAGTGAGGCTGTTATAGCCCCATTTTCAAGGATGAGAAAACTGAGGCTCTGAGACAGCTCAGAGAGCCCTGATGAAACCCCAGGGCAAGGTGCTCTCCAAACCCATGCCCTCTCCTTTTTAAAATAAACTCATTTGAGATTGGCTTCCTCTTTATTCTACCCCTAAGGCAGCTTTCGGAAGGTACCTGGTCAGGCTATTTTATGAGTGGAGACTGAGGCCCAAGTAAGAGACATGAGTGTATCAGGAGTGGAGTCTGACCTGCTGCCCCTCGTGGTTGCCAGGCCTTGGCTCGCCATGGCTTTCAAAGTCCTGCCTGAACAGACTCCTCCAAAGGCTGTCGGTGAGAAATGGGGGTTTCACTGTTGGGGAAATGGTGGGCAGTTCTCATCAGGAGAAGGGCGGCCATGGGTCTGAGGTTCAGAGTTGACCATGAACCCTGGCCCAGTGCTTCTTTCTCTTGCCTTTGCAGCACGCGTTCATTCAGTATACACATTACCCCTACATCCTCCTCCTCTTTTCATTCCTTCAACCCCATGTGTTTTTTTTTTAAAGGATAAACAGATAAATTCAGTGCTTCATGGGAGAAAAACAGACAACCATTGAGAGTGCTGTCTATAACACACCGAACCTGTTTAGAATATTAAAGTCAAATTTCGGAGCAGTGCTTTCATGAAGCAATGCTGTTAATTCAGTTTGGAGAGATGCAGAAAAACAGCAACGGAGTGACAACAGTTTGCATGTCTTCAATCTTGGTGACAAAAGTCACCTATAATTGATAGTATGAGCTTTTTTTTTTTTTTTTAATTAGCGACAGCTGGAAAGACAGCTTTGAGGCAAATGCTCGGGGTAAGGGGAAAGCATATTTTCTTAGTGTTTTATACTCTATAAAGAATGGCAGCACTTTTAAAAATAAATTTATTTACTTCAGTTATTTGCCAGCACTTTATCTGACATTAAGTTTCCACTGTTTCTGTTTCAATTTGAACAGGGGACCCTGCTGTTACCCCTGTCACATAGGCTCAGGACAAGTCCAGCTGCTGATGGCCTAATGGGTCCCCACCATGTGACTGTTACAGAAAGCGGGAAGGATTGGGCTCTGCCCTGCGATGAGGCGCTGAGAGTTTGGCAGCACTCTGGCCCTTGAAGAAGACAAGAAAAGCAAGTGACTTACCATATTAGAGCAGGACAATTCCCTTAGGGCACAACACCGTGGTGACTTCTTACGAATAGGGCAACTGAGCCCAAGAGTGAATAGGTGTCTTCCTCGTGGTCATACAGGGTCCTGTTCTCGGCAACCCAAGTCTCCGGACTCCCAGGCCAGGGCTCTCTCAAACACTTCCTACCCTCCTCTCAGACACCAGCAACCAAATGCGTAACTGGGAGCACACTGCTTAGTATGCAAGCCAGCCTGACCTTTATGCTCCCAGAATTGGCAACCTTTTGTGGAAACCATGGGAGGACAAGGTTCTGGATAAATGATGAAAAGAACGGCACACTGTGGAGACAACCAGAAGCCCTGCTCAGACTGCAGAGTCCTCCTCATGTTCCAAGTCCTGAATCCCAGACATATACACAGACGACCACTCAGGCTGCCCTAAGAAAGAAGATGCAAAACCATAGACCTGTTCCTCATCCCAGTCTCCAAAAGAGGGCTGATTTCAGAGTATGACCATGCGTGCTAAGTCACTTCAGCTGTGTCTGACTCTTTGCAACTCCATGGACTGTAGCCCACCAGGCTCATCTGTCCATGGGATTCTCCAGGCAAGAATACTGGAGTCAGTTGCCATTCCTGACCCAGGGATCGAACCCGCATCTCTTATGTCTCCTGCATTTCAGGTGCATTCTTTACCACTAGCACCATCTGGGAAGCCCTTCTAGAGTATCAGGATCTTTGTTACTCAATTCCTGAGGGGAACCAGTTCCTGGAAGATGGGCCCAGCCCAGCAGTGCAAGAGGTCTTGGAATGTCCTACGAAGGCCCAGGCATGGCCTCAGGAGAACATGGCTCTCAGGACACACACGGGAAGAATTCCCTCTTCTTAGCAGGAATCCTCTTCACCCCAGGAACAGTCTTCTGAGACTTGTTCCCTACTCCCCCGCAGACAGTTTCTTCTCACTTTTAGGAACCCAGATATATGAAATCCACCACGAGAGAGTAATTCCTTTATTTTTCTTACAGGATAAGGGTAGAGGAATGTCTTAGAAATGCAAATACCCTCCAGTGAGCTGGTATATATAGTTACACTAGAATATACTCAGGTGGCTCAGTGGTAAATGATCTGCCTACCAGTGCAGAACACTCGGGTGATGTGTTTGACCCCTGGGTCGGGAAGTTCCCCTGGAGGAGGAAACGGCAACCCCCTCCAGCATTCTTGCCTGGAGAATCCC
Source organism: Cervus canadensis (assembly GCF_019320065.1). Taxonomy (NCBI): domain Eukaryota; kingdom Metazoa; phylum Chordata; class Mammalia; order Artiodactyla; family Cervidae; genus Cervus; species Cervus canadensis. The sequence continues at coordinate 114,639,850 of NC_057419.1, forward strand.
ATGGACGGAGGAGCCTGGCATGCTACAGTTCGTGGGGTCGCAGAGTTGGACACGACTAAGTGAATGAGCGCACGCATCCAATCTCAGAAGCTGGACTTCACAGCCTCATCCTGCTCCTTCTTTGTGCAGAGCAAAACTACCAACCTGACTGCCCCTTCCTCTGAGAATCAGATTGACTGTGTGCATGTGTTCCTCTTTATGACCTAAATGAGTAAATCCTGACTGTTTCCTGTACTGGTTACCAGTGCCCCACCCCCATCCAAGGCACCTTCCCATGTTTCAGTTCCACTGATATCTCTTAGAGCAGGAACTCCAGAGTTCTTAAGAGTCACTGGGGGCATGAATGTGTGACCCACTGTGTTCTAGAAGTGTTTCCCTGGGGACCCACTGAATGTATTGGTGGGTGGGAGGTGGTCCTCATATGGCACCATGAAGAGAGCCACCTACTGAAGAGACCAAAGGAGTCGAATGGGTGACCTGGGAGCAGGCAGGGACAACTGGCAGGTTGAGCTCCTCAGTGATCCTCATGGCTCCCCTGGCTCTCCCCTCACCTGCCCTTGCAGATGCATCCCACAAGCCTGGGGGCATCTGGGGAGCTCTCTGGAAGGCCAAGAGGTCTGCCTTGAAAGTTGCTGCATCTGACTCCTTAGTCTGACTCCTTCACCCATCAGCTGATCCCCCCATCCCTCCCCAGGACACCCAGATAGGTGAAATGCCTGAAATGCAGGATTCTCAAGAATCCCTCATGCTTGCCACCAGACAAAGGGACTCTCACTGTCCCCAGTAGCTTGGGGGCCACATGGAAGTTCAACCAGGACTGGGGACATCTGGGGAGGAGGTAAGGGCAAGGGGCACAGCTGTGAAATCTCCTGAGAAGGGCCTCTGCCTTCACTGGCCCATGACTCAGTTGGCACATCTGAGCTTAGAGCAGGAGGTAAACACTGCCTCATATTTGGAATTGCTCAAACCCATCCCTGGGAAGCCCTGGTGGTTCAGCAGTAAAGAATCCACCTGCAATGCAGGAGATGTAAGAGATCGGCGTTCAATCTCTGGGTCGGGAAGATCCCCTGGAGGAGGAAATAGCAACCCGCTCCAGTATTCTTGCCTGGAGAAATCCCATGGATAGAAGAGTCTGGCGGGCTACAGCCCATGGGGTCGCAGAGAGTCGGATGTAGAGACTAAACATCAACATCAAAGGCCATCCTCACAGTGACCTAGATGGTCAGAAAGGAATTAGTCCTATTTTACAGCAGAGGAAACTGAGGCTCAGGAGGGGCAAGTCATAATCCCAAGGCTGCCCAGCAAGCAAATGACAGAATCTCAGGTCTGGAGACCAGTGCTCGCTGCCTTACTGCACAGAGAGAATAGATGAGGGATGAACAGAGCTCAGCAAGGGATCAAATGTTCTAAGCAAGATTCTGGGAGTGCCTGTCTCTGGAGGGACTTACTGCCACCCCCAGGACTCCGCTCACGGGCCCCCACCTCCCCAGCAACACTGTTCTGAGACACCACTGCCAGCCCGAGCTCCTTCTGCAGGGGTGGGACTGGACACCGGTGGACACTCATTCACAGAAATACCAGTTCCCAATACCTGATCAATCAGATGGGAATGGTCAGAGTCCTGAGTCCTGGGACCTTGTTCTAAAGGGACATTCCTTCTTTCCTTGCCAATCCTCACAGTGCTGGTCCTGCAGCTGAATAGATCCTTTCCGGACACTTGGCTTGAGGGCGCTCTGCACCTGTTTATTAAAAGAGGTGGTGTTAGGAAATGGATGGCTTCCTGGGTTCAAACCCTCAGGCTCCGCTGTGTGACCTTGGACACATTCCTTTCCCTCTCTGGGCCTGCTTCCTTATTTGTCACACCACCTTGGATTAGATGCCCCCCCCCCTCCATGTAGTATTTAATCATGTGCCTTTCTTTTAACGAATCTTATGAGTGAAGCCTTCCTGTAAACACGGGGCCTGATGCTGGGGATTGAGAAAGAATAGGGAAGTAAGGACCAGTCCCTGCTCTAAAAAAGCTCAAATTCTCATTCTGAAACGTTTTTTGTTTTTTTGGTTTTTTTTTTTTTGGTCATGCTTTCTCCTTCATGCTGACTTACCTTTTCAGAAAATGCCCCCCCGCTTCCGCTGGAGAATGGAAATTGGCAAGGAGAGAAGGAAAAGGCCCAATTTGCGCCTTTGCTATTTTAGGGGAGGCTGAAATTACGAGCCAAAGTGTAGTGATGTGCTCACTAGAGTGACCTCCGTCCCCCCAAACCGGAGAAAAGCCAGGTCTTTTGCTTAAGTGGTTTGAGCTCTTAGGCGTGAGGCATTATTACATAAATTCAAGCTCGCTCCTGATCCTTAGTACCCTGAGTTGCCTGAAGGGGGGAATGGCACTGCCTGCGTGTGCAGCCGGGGCGCTCGGGCCGCCGTTGCAACCGGAGCGAGGAGCGCCCGCCCGCACCACCTGTCCCCGCCGGCATTCCAGAGTAGAGGCCGAATTGGCAGCAAGCCGGCCCGGATCAGTCGCCGCCTCAGTCCGCGCGGGCCCTCCTAGGGGTGTGTCTCGCGGATTCAACTCCCAGCCGCTCCTGGACGAGCCCCTAAAGGCTGCTGCTTCTCTGGCGGGAGCCGCGCGCGCCCCTCTCTTCGCGCTACTGCTCCGAGGCCGCCGCAGGCGGATGCACGACCTCAGGAGACGCTGGGACCTGGGCTCCCTCTGCTCGGCCCTGCTCACCCGGGGCCTGGCCGCCCTGGGCCACTCTCTGAAGCACGTGCTCGGCGCGATATTCTCCAAGATTTTCGGTCCCCTAGCCAGGCGAAAGCGGGACTCGCGCTTCCGGGCCAGGGGGCGCGGGAGCGGTGCGGGAAGGGAAAGCAACCGCGAGGAGAGGAAAGGGCGCAAAGTTCCGGCTGGCCCGCGGCGGCCGGGCTCGGGGGCTCGGGGGCTCAGGGGGGGAGCGGCGCGCGTTTGGCTCCTCTGCGGCTCCTTCCCCGCGCTTCCGCGGGCACGCTGAGCACAGCGTCTCAGCTAGCAAGTCGGGCTGCTCGCGGACCCCCTTCCCCCACGGGATCTCCGAACGCCGGGCTCTGAGCTCCCTTGAGGTGGCCCCCAAGGTGGGCAACCCGGTGCGGGCAAGAGCAGGGCTTCGGAGGCGCACGGTGAAGGAGCCCGAGATCGGGCAGGCGAGGAGGTGGCGGCGTGCGCGCCAAGGGACTGGGGGCAGAAGCCCCGGGGAGAGTCCGGTGGGCGAAGCGGGATGGGGATGGGAGCCACGGAGCCACCGAGAGTGGAACGAGATGCGCGGAGGCTCGGACCCGTGCTATGAGTTGAGGAGTGGGGCAACGGGGGCAGGCGGGGTCCCACGGGGACGAAACCCCGCGGAGCCGCTCCAGAGAGCCCCGGTGCGGGGAGAGGGCAGGCGGCCAGCGGTAAGGAGTCGGCGGGGGGGGGGGGGGGTGTGCGGCAGAAGCCACAGCGCTGAGCCTGCCGGGAAGGAAGGAAGCGGGGAAGGGCGCCGCCGCCGCCGCCGCCGCGGTGGAGTACTCGGTGCCGAAGGGAGGGGGAAAGGGGAGCAACCGCGGCGCCAGGGGAGGGGGCGCTGCGGGCGCGCGGCGAGCGCGGGCTGAGCTGCGGGATTGACGTAAGGAGCTTGGGTTTCCCCCAGCGTCGGGAACATGGATGAGAAATCCAACAAGCTGCTGCTGGCTTTGGTGATGCTCTTCCTATTTGCGGTGATCGTCCTCCAATACGTGTGCCCCGGCACAGAATGCCAGCTCCTCCGTCTGCAGGCGTTCAGCTCCCCGCTGCCGGACCCGTACCGCTCGGAGGATGAGAGCTCCGCCAGGTTCGTGCCCCGTTACAGTTTCAGCCGTGGCGACCTTCTGCGCAAGGTAGACTTCGACATCAAGGGCGATGACCTGATCGTGTTCCTGCACATCCAAAAGACCGGAGGCACCACTTTCGGCCGCCACCTGGTGCGCAACATCCAGCTGGAGCAGCCGTGTGAGTGCCGCGTGGGTCAGAAGAAATGCACTTGCCACCGGCCGGGTAAGCGGGAGACCTGGCTCTTCTCCAGATTCTCCACGGGCTGGAGCTGCGGACTGCACGCCGACTGGACCGAGCTCACCAGCTGCGTGCCCGCCGTGGTGGACGGCAAGCGCGACGCCAGGCTGAGACCGTCCAGGTGAGTGAGCGCCCGCGGCCGAGCGGGGCCCCCGGAGCCGAGCCGGGGTGCTGACCCGGCCCGGCGGGCGGGCAGAGGATCGGAAGGCGCGGCCGATCGGTGCGGGTGACCCAGGGAGCACCTCGGCGTCCCTGCAGTGGCGCCCGGGTTGGGCTGGGCAGGCGCCTGGCGCCCTGGCGCGTGGGAGCACGGCGCTGTGGCGGCTCGTCCATTCCTACCCGGGACGGCTCCTGTGTCTGCACACGGGTTGGCCTGCTTGGCGCCTCGGAGTGCGCGGGGGGAAGCGGCCGGGAGGCTCGGGACGAGTGTCCCCCGGCAGCCGCCGGGACAGAATGTAGATTCCGCACTGGAGCGCCGGAAAGAGCCGCGCTTTTCGTGTAGCGTGCCTAAGCCCCTCCAGCCTCTCTCTTTTCTCTGCACCCAGCTTCCCAAGCCGCCTTTCTCTTCTTTGACGATCCCGCATTCTTCCCCCTCCTCCTCGGCCTTTCCCCTCGCTTCGACTATTCGCCTCTCTTTCTCTTGCTTGGGATCTTGTCAGCTCCTGGCCGCTTGCTCTTTCCTTCTCCCTCCGTTTTCCTTTCTCACTTTGCTTCCCGTCCTTTCTTTAACCTTTTATGTCTTTTTTCCCCTCTTCCTTCCGTACTTTTGTCGCCTCGCTCCTCCTTTCTTTCCGCTGGCTCTACTCTCCTTGGGCGAATGAATGTCCCTCTGCGGCTGTTTGCGGACACCCAGAGAGAGCTTGCGCCCCTGGCTACTGGCTGCACGCGGGGCATCCCCTGCGCCTTGCGAGTGCAAGGGGCACCTCGTGGGCCGAAGGGCGGGTTGGGACGCTGCTGCGGATCCGGTGTGGGGCTCAGTCTTGAGAAACCTCTCCTGATTTACAAATTCCTGAGCCCTAGAGCAGGGCGCTGCCAGTCCACTTGCTGGGAACCTAGGGCTGATGCTGAAAGAGCTGTTTTATGAAAAGCCTGTCACTTTTGAAGCGAGGGCATTTTCCTCCAGCCAGCTGCAATGCCTGGCTGCTGGCGGTCAGGGAGTGCCATAAAGGGGGAGTAGGAAGGACTCTTTGGGGTGCAGTTGCCCCAGTCAGGGCTCCCATTCTGCTGTTCTCTATAAAACAGAGCGGGCTGCTGCAGGGGATGCCGGGAATGGATAAGGTGAGTTTAGTTGACATGGCCATGCTCTCTGTCTCTCCACCGAGCTGACCACAGGAGGTTGCTGCTGCTACAGAGGCTGCTTCCCTGGACAGATTCCCCATTCCCTTCTCATGGGGAGGGCTGCTCTGCTCCAGACACTGTCACCTCTTGTTGGTACCTCTTGGAATGCAACAGCCAATGCGGGTTTTTCTGTCCAGCCCCAGACGAATGGAGCCCTCCAGCTTTCTGGTCATCACTGAGATTTAGATGGAACCTCACTCCCTACTTACTTTCCCATCCCTCAGTTTACAGTGTCCTTTCTGAATGCTGGAATTCTGGGAGAATCTGTTGAACTTTCATTTCCCTTCCAGCACTAACTTCCCCTGTTCCCAACCTCCTAAGCAAACCTTGACCTTAGGAAGGTTGCCACATCAATCCATTGTGAGAATTGTGTAAGCCATTGTCACTACAAGACTTTAGGGTTGAAGATGTCCACAAACAATTTGGCAATATTGAAAATAATTCCTCTTGCTGATGGAGCCTGTAGGTGTAGTGAGAGGTGCTGATATAAAAAAAGCTCTTGAGGGCAAAAATCGAATTCCACAGCCATGGCTGTGGCAGAGGAGGAAAAATGAAGTCTTGGCCACTATGGACTCCCCGGCCCTCTCTGGAGTTCCACGAGGCACATGTGCCTTTTAAAATCCCTTTGGACAGGTAGTGTGACATAGTGTGTAAACACACATTATTATTATTTTGATCTTGTGTATTTGATGGCCACTGTCCTCTGGCAGATTCCTTCAGAAAATTTCCGTAGGATAACAAGGACCCCTCAAGGGGAGGGCTTAGCCTCTTGGACAGTCCCCTGTGGAAGCAAAATTATTTGAAATGAAATACGATTTCCTTGGTCATCAAAAGGGTGATACCACAGTGCCATCTAGTCTAATAAAGGAAGAATCACTTTCTAAAGAGTCAGAGTTACTTGGATCTTCTGATATTCACCAAAATGAAGTAAAATTTGCTAGAGAAACACGTGGCTACCCCAAGGGTACTTTATTTCCTTAATTCCTACCCACCTCCGGAAATCTTCATCTTAAAGAGTAGTCATAGCTGGAGGGTTCCAGAATTTCCCAGGATGCTGACTGCTTACAGGACCAGTTCTGTGAACTCTGCTAATCTGTGTGAGAGAAGGTGTGCACAAGTGTGTGACAGTGAGAGTGTGTGTGTATGTTGAAAATTTAGAGACAGAAGCATCTGTGCTGGCGGTGATGCGTGAGGCCGAGGAGCTGGTCTCAGGAGACAGAAAGTCAGCCGTGGGGAGTTCCTGTGTGGAGCAGCCTTCCATGCCAGTTGCTGGTGGGCTGTGTGGTCCGCTGAGCTGAGCAGAACAGCAGTTCCGTCTGTTAGGCCTGGGAGTTCTGACGCCTGGGCCTCAGTTCCAGGCCAGCCGTGAGCCAGCTGCATGCCCTTGGACCCGAGCCTCTCCCAGCCTTGTCTGTGTGGAGAGTGCATTCCGGTTCCTGATGAGCTTTGCCATCCCTTATCTCTGCTATGTCTCTGCAAAGTTGTGCTGTCGGTAGCAAGAAGGCAGAGTGGGCAGAAGTCTCCCCATTTATCAGATGAGACAGAAGCCCAAGGGGTTGAAGGACTTTCTCAAGGTCATTGAACTCTTCAGTGATACAACAGGGATCTTGCTCCAGCTTGGGCTGATTCCACAGCCCTGGCTCTGTTGACTGCAACTTCATGAGCAAGGTTTTTTTGTTTTGTTTTTTTTTTTTTTGCGAAAGCACAGTGAGGTATTTCATGTGAGTCATTACCACAAAGTGAACACTCCATGGATGCTCACTGGTGTTATTATCACCTACATCATCGCTGTTTCCAGTCGTTTTTACACATGTGTTTGAATGAGTGATTGGACCAGGGTTGCCGCAGGCATTGGGAGAGAAACAGAATTCTACCTCCCTGAAGCTTTATGCTCACCAGGAGAAGGTCTGGTGGCTGGGTGGCAAAGGGGCGTCTCATTGCCAAGGCGGGAATCACTGCAAAGCTGAGCAGGGTGGGAGTACTCTGGGGGCCTGGTAAATAAGCGTCAGGAGGAGCCGTCAGCAGCTAGAAGGGACACCTTCTGATTCACTACATCCGTCCATGCTGGGGTGGGGGAGGCAGGCATGAGAGGCCACCGAGCCTTCAAGCCAAGACCTGAATCGTGCTCCCACTGCTACATTCTAGAAGTGCTCGGGTGATATATAACTGCTGAGTGCAAACGGCTGCCATCACGCTGCCTGGAGAGGACAAAGAGAGAGTGCTTGGCTGGCAAAAGGCACCAGTTTATTAAGATTTGTGTTTGTTTAAAAAAAAAAAAAAACAACACCTAGAAATTGCATTTCATGCCTCTGTGTGCGAATATGTTGTTTAGGGGCCAGAGCGAAATCCCGCTCATTTGAGAATTCCCAAGACTGCTTTTGAAAATGTATCAAAACATGGTTGCTGATCAGTTCTTCTGACTCCCAGATTCTGCAGGCTTTTTCTCAGACCAAATTCCCTCTGTTTGTAGCCAACTCTAGTGCATCCCTGAGTCTGTGGGAGGACCTCAGAATTGGGCATTGAGAAAGTGCACCAGGCTCATTCGTCCCCGGGGCACTGTGCTGGCCGGCACACTAGGGTGGCAGCTGGTGGCGGGAGAAGATCAGCTTCCTTGGCTACCCAAGTCAGAGAATCTGGTCATCATATTCATGGTGCATCTTAGACATTTAGCGTCTTTACATTTTGCAGCAGTCATGGGGAAGAGTAATTAATTGTCACCTAGAATCCACTAGGTTATCACTGACAGGAAAGGACTATATGGCATTTCTATGGAGCATAGCTTTCTCTCTCTTTTGTCTTCTTTGTGGTCACTCCTTTTTAATACTTGTAGTAAAGGCTTCCTTTTCTTTTCCTTTGGTTTAAAGGTGGCTTTATTTATTTATTTATTTTTGGCCACATGGCTTGCGAGATCTTAGTTCCCTAGCAAGGGATCGAACCCAGACTTCATCAGTGAGAGCACCAGGTCCTAACCACTGGAGTGCCAGGGAATTCCCAAGCTCTATTTTGACACAGCCATGTCTTGGTAAGAAGTCCATGGTGCATGAGCCTGCTCACGGCTCAGGTGCCCATGCTCCACTCCTTCCTTCATGCAGTGAAGCAGGACGATGAGATTGGCATGTGGAACAGGGCGAGACAGCAAGTGAATGGATCAATTTAGGCAGTGGTGCGGTCCTTCTGGTCCCTCAAGCTGTAGGCCACTGGGTTCTCACAGGCGTAGCTTCAATTAGCCGAGGATGCTAAGAGCTGTTATTGCCTCCTGCCCTGCACACATGTATTTCCCAGGAGAGGGGGAGAAATTCACCATGATAAATTAACATCTTTGCCTGGATGGCAAACGTTGCTGGCATCCCAGCCAAGCTCAAAGTTCTCAAGGTGGTATAAAAAGCTATTTGGAATTAGATTTTCTTAATAGTAATTTTAGATTAGTGCTGTTATGTGGCAATAAGAATGTTAGAGCTTGTCTTTTCTAGATATCTGTCGTCAAGTAGTATGAAGTGACTTTAAAGAATAGTCACCTCTTCTATCTGTCATTCGTGAAACGAAATTTTGTGAAGCTGCCCATTATATTCCAGGAGAGATGTGTCATCTTTGCTCTCACAGAACTTAGAGTAGAACAGAATAATTTGGTGTTTTAGATATTTAATAAAGAAGATGGGTTTTGTTTGGAAATGATTTGAATATCAATAATGTCTTCAAAATGTCATACCTTTATTGGAATACATTTTAAAAATAGAGAAAAGTTCATCTGTTTATGTAACAGTTTAGGTCTAATCAGCAAACTTTGTGGAGTAAGTATTATGACCTCTGCCTAGTGCTGGCAGTTGGTGGAGATTAGAGCCCAGACAAATCCCCAAAAGTCGAGGTCACCGTCTTCAGCCTCAAGTATAGACAGGTGGGGAGTGGGGAGGAGCCAGTGATTTGGCAAGTCCACCCCCACTCTGTAAAATGGGAGACTTAAACAGGTTGCTTTCTAAGGCTCTTTTCTTTCTAAAAGATGATGAGCAGGCCAGAAAAAGGAGAGATCTGTTTGGAAAGGCTTCTGGGAATAGGTGGCTTGTTTTTGGGAAGAAACTGGCTTCTCAGGAGACTCGGGTTTCACCCCTGGGTGGGGAAGATCCCCTGGAGGAGGAAACAGCAGCCCACTCCAGTATTCTTGCCTGGGAAATCCCATGGACAGAGGAGCCTGGTGGGCTACGGTTCATGGGGCCCAAAGAGTCAGACATGACTTAGGGACTAAACAATGAACAAACAACAAAATTTAGAAGAAAGGAGGCATTGTGGGTGGATGTGGCATCCTCATGGCATCTCAAGGTCAAGTCCCTGAGAAGGTTCATGCCTGGGGGAGGGTTAGGGAGCCTCATTGTAGAGGTCCTGGAATGGCAACCAGAAGGTCGAACCCCAGAGGTATGAGAAACTCTTGCATGGCAGGAATGTAAGAAGCACAAAAGTAAATGTAGTCAAGTTAAAGATAGAGCTCTGATTTCCTGTCTGGAGTCAACATGGTACCACTGACAAAAAAAAGAGGTTGAGAAGGGGCTCTAATGAGCACTGGGAGGGTATTGAGAGTTGTGACCAGTCTAACTTGCCTAGGTTTCTACTGGCCAAGGCTTGCAAACAAGTGAGAACCGGAGTTCTGAACAGGTTAGAGCTTAGTTGTATACGTAGGAGTCTGTGAACCCAGTTAATCTGAATTCACAGTTGGCAGTATTACTTAAATGATTGCTGCAATTTTGATGTGGGAATCTTAGCCAAGGAAAAGACTGTTTGAATAGAGGAAAAGATTGACAGTTATGATTATATAAAAATGAGAAATGTTTATCTGTCCAAAAATAACCAGAATGAAAAGGCATGTGTCAAACAGATGAAAATATGCACAACAAATAAAACAGACAAAAGGCTGACATCTTTCCTGGAAAAAGAGCTCCAACGAATTGAGCAGAAAAACAAAGGCTATGACCAGAAAATTTTGCAACATGGAACCAAAGCTAGTTTACAGAAAGGGAAAAAGCTTAGTTTTTAGTTTCTAAACTAAAGAAAAAAGTTTAGTTTCACTAGTACTAAAGAAATGCAAATTTCAATTGTATATAGGAAAAGCTTTTTGCTTCTCTAGTTAATTAATTTCCGAAAAAAAACAACTAGGTATACATCACCACCGCCACCAAACAAAAAAAGGGTAGTAGTCAGTGTTGACAAAGGTGTGGTAAATACCATCATTCATATACATTGTTGATGGAAATGTAAATTGAAATGATTCTTCTGGAAATAAAATAGACAAACAGAGAACATTGGCAGTATTTCTTTGACCCAAGATTTCTTTCCTGGGTTTTACTGAAAAACCGTCCTGTACATGTCTTTCTATCACTCACTCATTTATTTATTCATTTATTTACAAATATTTATTGAATATCTCATCAATATGCTATGTGCTGGAGGCACTGTGAGGAACCAAGTGGACATGGTCCCTGGCTTCATAAAATGGGAAAGGTAGACATGAAACAAATAATTCATTACTGAAAATTGTGAGAAGTGCCATGAGGAAAAAGCAGAGGGTGACATGATAATGGTATCCTAGGAGGCTACCATTATTTGTAAGTTATTTGGAGTTATTTGTAAGTGTAACAAATTGGAAAAATCTGAACAATGTATAGGAGAATGGTTCAAAAAATCTCAGTACATCCACTTGAGGGATTATTTCAAAGCCATTTAAACATCCTTTTTAGAGTATGGAAAATTGGTAGTGATTTAATGCTCAGGGGAAAAGAGATAGACAGTTATGGGCCCAGTTTGACAACAATTATGTGAGAGAGCGAGCAAAGGGGTGGGGGTGGAAGGAGAGAGGCAAATCATCTTTCCATCCCTCTCAAATTAAGCATAAAAGGCAAAGAATGGAAGAAAAACACCCAAATATCAATAGCTCAGTTAGTGACTTATTTTCTTTCTCTGTTTCTTTGAAGGATTTTAATTTTCTTTACGAGTATGCATTGCCTTCATAATAAAAATAAATATTAACAGTTTTTAAAATGATGCTTTATTATGGCTTTGATAAATTACACACGTCTGCTTTTTGGTTTCTAAAGACTATTGGCTGGTTATTTCATTAGCCTCTGGATATTCTGGGAGTCCTTAATGAGGAAAGCAGCCTTGGCTAAATAAACTCTGAGACTGAAAGGCAGAGGTGATAAGTTAGACATCGACTGTTGATTTTTCTGATGATTGGCTGTTATCACATTCCAAAGAATCCACAGAACTCTTACACTAGTACAGTACAGAGATATTTGAGTGGATTGCCCTTGCTTGTTCTCTGTTTAAAAATTAAATGAAACAGGAAATTAATAATGGCACACAGAAATAAAAGGCTTACTCTCTTCAGCCAGAGCCACCCAAGATAGCCTGGACTTTGAATACTCATGAGCCTCTTTTCAAGTGAGCTGATACGAGAGCTAATGGTCTGATTAGAAGAGCGAAGTCTTGGGGTTGGGAGAAGCCCTGTAGGTTCTAAACATCCACAGCTGAGGGCTTAGATCAGTTAGTGCATGTGCTGCCCTTATCCAGGAGAGAAGTGGAGTCCAGTCTGCTGCAGCAGCCTCCCCCTAGAGCAGTTTCACTTCATAAGAGCATTGCCCCCGGTTAACTGTAAATTAAGTTGACTAGACCAACGGTCGCCAACTTCTTTGGCACTAGGGACTGGTTTCATGAAAGACAATTTTCTCATGGACTAGGGATGGTGTGGGGATGAGTCAAGTGCATTACATTTATTGTGCACTTTTTCTATTATTATTTTATCAGCTCCTCCTCAGATCATCAAGCATTTGGTCCCAGAGGTTGGGGATCCCTGGACTAGAACACTGCATTCCTCAACTGCTCTGGGTATCTGAGGGGCCACTAAATACAGTGAGGTTCAGAATCTTATTGTTGAAACTCCACAAAGACTACATTCTAGGGACAAGCTATTTTGACAGTGTAAAGAATGTGCTTTGCAATTGGGAAGCTAATATCAACATTCTGTGCCAAATAAGATGAGATATTTAGTCACTGAGATTAGGAGAAAAAAAAGGTATAGATGGGAATATTCGGTCTCCCATTAAAGTGTAATGAAGATTCCAATTAATGGTATATGTCTTCTAATACAATGTCATTGTAAGCTTAGAGAAATATTTGTTTAAACTTTTAGTAAAATATTTATTGGCAGAGACGCTTTCCTAGCTTTGCTAGGTATTGGACTTTGTAGATTATTCAGTTGGTCTTATTGCATGCCATTTGTTATTTCTGCCATTTTGCCTCTAAGAACAGTGTTGAAGACTTTGACACATTTCAGAGCATTACACTAAATAAATCTGTCTTGCACATTCCACTGTGCTTTTTCTGGAATATTATAAATATTCAAATATAGGCACACTTGCAAATTCAAAATAAAATTCAATAATGCAAATTTGGCATAAATTCCATATTTATAACTTAGCAATAGCTTTGAACTTGTTATCCTATGATATAATTGTATCAAATATGAGCTCCTGGGAATTACCAATAAATATATTTTTCTGATTAAACTGTGGGTTCTTTTTTAGTCACAATTTAGGCTTCAATTCTGGTATATATTATAAGAGAATAATTTGCACTTCATTTACTCTAAATTGTCAAGAATCATGTTCTTTCTTGATGTAGATGTCTGCAAAGAGGGCTTCTTATTCAGTTTGATTGGTTTTTGAATTTTACCAGTGGAGATGCCCTACTGAGCCTAAGAGAATTGGTCTGTTTCTGTGAAGAGTGTAGTTCTAATGAATCACTTCCATGCACATTTCGGAAGGAATACAGAGCAACTGAAAGTGTGCAATGCATTGGTTTACATCGAGACCTTTGGAGAAATGAGCAATAAATCTAACAGGTTTCTTTGGAATTCTCCTAAAATTGGTAAGTCACAAGTTTCTACTTCTTAGGTGGCTCTACCTAAGACTTGTTGTTTAGTCACCAAGTCATGTCCAACTCTTTTGCGACCCCATGGACTGTAGCCCGCCAGGCTCCTCTGTCCATGGGATCTAGTTCATTATTTCTACTAAAAATAACTTAGAGACTGAATTTCTTTCAAAGTGTGAAATTTGATGAGTGTGTGAGATCATGCGATTTTATTTCTCCTGTTTGGGCTTTCTCATCATTTATAACTAGAACTGAGAGCAACAAAAATGAAGCTCTGTAAGTCTATAACTTCCTACTAACCCACTTCAGTTTTCAAATTGCTTTGGGATTTTTATGAACCATCCCTGTGAAGTTCATAAAAAGCAAACACAGTTGACATGATATGTGAGAGAGAAATACAAAATGTTCAATATAACCATTTTATTATTAAAAACCTGGAGTCAACAGCTTGATTTAGCAATAAGTCCTAAGGAATTTCCTGGTGGTCCAGTGGTTGCGACTCCTTGCTTTCACTGCTGAGGGCCCAGGTTCTCTCTCTGGTCAGGAAACTAGGACCTCACAAGCCACATCTAATATTTATGAGTGTGTGTGCTTCTACACACACACGATTAGAACTGGTGTCAGCTCCCAGTCATGGTCAGGTAAGGGCATAATGGTTATAAAAGAGCAAAGTAGAAAGAGTGGGGGCAGGAGAGAGGAGGGATTGGAAAGAGAAACAGAGTAAAATTAATATTTCATGGACATCCCAAATGTGTCAAGCACTGTGCTAGGCATTTTCACTTACAATTTCATTTAATCCTTGAAGTATCCTTGCAGTGCACACACTTTCTAAATTCTCATAACACGGATAAAAATTTGGCAAGTACTATTTTAAAGAGAGGAGAAGAGGAGGAAGAGGAAGAGGAGGAGGATTGGAAAGGCGGGTGAAAGGAAGGAAAGGGGTAAAAGAAAGAAGGAGGGAAGGAGTGTTAGGGAGGAGAGAGATGTCAAGCTTGCCTCATCTGAAAAACTTTGAATTTTTGGGACCCTGCATTATTTACCTCATTATTCTGAGCCTGCCTCTGCACCCCACCCAACTAAATCCAGTTGTTAAACTAATTGGATCATGTGGGTATAATGTGGATAACTAAGACTTGTTTCACACTCTGGAGGAAGGAGATTAGGCCCAGTTCACAGCTTTTCAACTGCTCTTATTAGCTTTGCAGGGATCTTTTCTAAAGAGGATCCCCCACTTCCATGGGGATCTATTTTTTTATCCTCCAATTCTGCTTCCAGAACATTATCATTTTGAACAATTCTTGCAAATCTAGAGGCAACAGATTTTGATGGTAGTAGGAAGTGGCACGCTCTTTACTCTTGTCACTTACAACTGCATTTTGTAGTGACTGGTCTAGAAATCTAGAACCACTTTTTCCAAGCTCAAGCGTGACCCAGAAAAAAGAAAACCTCCTTGCATTCTTTTCAAAGTAATATATGTGATTTTGGAATTTCTGTATTAAGTCCTTTCTTCGTAGGAGAAAATAAAATCCACCTTAAAATGATAAAATATTCAATCCAGTTTTGCCAAGCGGAGTCTAATTTCAGTTCACATATTATAATTTATAATTCTGAGTCCTAGGAGCCAAAGCCCCCTTAGACCACCCCTTCTTTCCATCCAGGCTTATCATTTGGAGATCTCATAGCTTCCTTGTCTGTAAACACCATCTGGTGGAAGTGAGAACACTGCTAATGACCTACATGCTTTTGGGTACATAGAGACCAGGGGCTAGTTGTTAGTATCTCATTGGGGGAGTGGCA
Organism: Cervus canadensis; assembly: GCF_019320065.1. Classification (NCBI taxonomy): domain Eukaryota; kingdom Metazoa; phylum Chordata; class Mammalia; order Artiodactyla; family Cervidae; genus Cervus; species Cervus canadensis. Next base: position 114,654,947 of record NC_057419.1, read on the forward strand.
TCTTTGAGAAGAGAGCTGATGATGCTCCCTGGCAGGAAAAGGGTGAGAGGGCAGGAGGGGTAGGTACAGGGGAGAGAGGGAAAGCGTGTCCTGAAGCTTTGCTGTAGGCTTGCCAGAATCTGGGGAAGTGTGGGGTGGGGGAGGGGAGAAAGCCTTACTCACAGAAGAATTAGATGGTTAAAGAATTCGTAATAGGGACTTCCCTGCTGGACCAGTGGTTAAGACTGTGCTTCCACTGCCAGGGGTGAGAGCTCCATCCCTGGTCAGGGAACTTAAGTTCCTGCATGCTGCACAGTGCAGCCAAAAGAGAGAAAGGAAAGAATTCATGATAATTAAAAGGATGTTTTTGTGTTAGAGAGGAAGAATACAGCCACAAAAACATAATTACTGCAAAATATGCTGCACTCGACCAAATAGCCACTTGATGACTACCACTGTGCCTCTGCTAGAAAGAAACCAGCTCTTTCATGAGAGGAAAAACATGGGTATTATGTCTATTTGCATGCTCATGTTAATGGTTCACAGTCAAGCCATTAATTAAACAATAAATCCTTACAAGATAGGACTGGATCAAATAATGCACAGTCTGGCAAGTTGTTTATGAGAGGATGATTCTGGAAATAGGGTCAAGCCTGGGACTCACTGGACGCCCACCAAGCATCTGCAGTCACAGGTCTAGAAGAGTATAGACCAGTTTGAATGAGATATTATATCTGTTTGAGGGGTTTTCTTTTCCCAAATGCTACTTTGTAAAGGGTGGTTTGCCTGGATTTATGAGAAAAGAGCTAATGAAAGAGAACAGCAGGACCATTCCAGGTGAGCCTGCTGTAAAGGGTTCCTGTTTGAGTTAGGGATTCAGCTGACACAGCCTGCAAGGCTATTAGAGTGACGCCAGGCTTTTTGGTAACTTTCCTGCAGTCTGTGGCCAGTGGGGCAGTTTCAGCCCTGCATGAACGGTTTAGTCGCTAAGTCGTGTCCGACTCTTGCAACCCATGGACTGTAGCCCACCAGGCTCCTCTGTCCATGGGATTTTCCAGGCAAGAATACTGGAGTGGATTGCTATTTCTTTCTCCAACCCATGTGGATTAGGAGTTTATATTTAGTTAGAAACACCTGTCCAAGAAGTTGAGGAGTCTTTTTTTTTTTTTTATGTTTTCCCAGTTTGAGACATAATGGAGCAGACCCAGGTAGGCATGCGAATAGCATCTATTTACACACAGGCAGGGCTTTGCTGTTTTCCTGGACAATCATTTTTTCCCGCATTTCCTGGAGGAAGTCTTGGAATCACAAATCACAATTTGTGGCTCGCTCTGAGTAATGAGTCACTTGATGGAATTTCATTTGGTAGATTTAAAGAGAGTTAGTGTTGATCTATGAAGCCAGATGATTTAAGAAATTGAAGCAGTAACAAGTAAATTGCTTTTCTCTTGTACTGCAAAATGCTTTCTAGGCGTTTTCGGCTTTTCTTTTTAAAATGGATTTATAATACTGTTTCTCGCCACCTCAAGGCTTAAGTTTTGAGCTTTGCTCTGTTGAATCCTAAATGGTTCCTCATTTCCCATGAACAGATTGTCCAATGGAGTTTTAAATATCTTGTTTTGGACCATAGAAGCTAGAGTTTTTTTTAATTCTCCTGGAAACACAAATGAATATACATTTCCTTTTAGAGGTTTTATGTCTTCTGACTGATCTCATGAAAAAAAAAAAAACAACAACTATGCACATCCAAGTTCAAATTATTTACTTTTATAATCAAGACGTGCCATTGACCAGCCCACCCTCACTTGCCTTTATTTATCTGTTTATCTGGGAGGGGAGAGGAGGTGGCTGCTAGAGGGGACAAAGAAAAGAACAAGCCTGGCTGCTTCCTTCAGACCACTCACTGGCCTCTGAGCAGGAGGGATATGCGAGTGCACACTTCCTGGAACTGTTTGCAAAGTGCTGGGGTGGGCGCGGGGGCAGGCAGCTGCCTCTTAGAGCAAACAGGGTACCTCCAGGAAGGCCGGAACGGAGAATCTCTCCGCCCGAGAAGTGGAAAGACCAGAGAGGCTCCCAGTGGGCCTTTTCTGTCTTTCTAAGTTCTCCTGCAGTCCCTCCCCTTGTGGACACGTGCCCCGCCCCCAGCAACTTCAAGGCGCTGTGTTGCCAGGACCCTTGAGAGTCAGTCATGGTGAGAGGCAAATTGCAACTGACACATGAAAAAAGATCCCTGTGTTAATTGCCTGCACGTCACAGAAATTCCACAGATCTTGAACTCATCGAGGGAAGATGTGGTGTGACTCAAGGTTTGTAATCCCAGAGCCCAGCTGACAGTGTTGCCAATGGTTAATGTTCAATAAGTGTTTCAAGCTGCCGAGAAAAATAAAGTACCACAGGAGTCCGGAGGAGGGGACAGCTGACCCACAAACGGGGTCCTGGAACCGTGCTGAAGAATGTGTCATGAGGAATAAGATCTAGAATTTGAAAGAGGACTTGGGACAGGTCAGGGCTCTCACTACCAGAATAGGTGAGGCATTGAAATAGGAAAGTGAAATTAATATAGCAGATTTTTCATCAGTCTGGTTCTCTAAACCACAGGGACCTCTCGGTGAGCCTGGAGTTTGGTGGCTTCAAGGAGACATATAAATGTACAAGAATTCAATTCATACAGCTACAGTTAGATGAGGACTTCCAGGAAGATGCTGAAACGAGGAGTAATCATGGGGTATTGTTGAAGCGAGCAGCTGTCCTTACAGGGTTGCTGTCAGAGATGGGGGCGGGGGACTCAGTAGGTCTGTTTGCTGGAAATGGTCCTCTGTCCTACTTCTCCTGTTACACTGCTCATCCATACAGCTTTACCTCTTGTACGGATTTTCCACCATGGTGGCCTTTGTAAGACATAAGGTGAACAAACTGCTTATTAAGGTAAGACAATGGAGGCCCCATTTTAAAAAGGTTAAGATGTACTCGAAAGTGTCAGAGCATCCCAGGAATCATTAACAGTGTACGGAATGCACAGCCTGGTATTTTCCAAAGGCCACACTAACCTTTTCAAGCATAGAGCAGGCTAAAAGGAATAGATTTCCTCACCATTTGATGAGTAAAGAAATCTTTTAAATGCTTATTTTCATTTACTCGCAGAAAATCATCTCTGTGGAGCTCAACACAGGGAAATGAATCTCGAACATTTTAGCAACTCACTTAAAGTATCATTAGAGAGTACTTGGCTTATTAAAAGCTGAAAACCAAAGACCAGGAGACCTCTGGAACTAATAACACCTAGAGAGTAAGCCAGAGGCACCTATGCCCTTGTGTTTGCCAAAAATGTCTTTGAGTTTAAACTCCTCATTGTTAAGGAGGGAAGCTTAAGTTTTGTCAAACCTTTTTTTCCCTTTAAGTACACCCACTTTTCTATGTAATTGGCTCAACACTGCTATTTGCATAATAGTCATATTTTTCTGCTTCCCAAGAGGTCTGTTAAGTGGAAAGGTGAACTACAAAGCTTTGCCAAAGTGCACATTTGTGTGTGATGTGCAATTCTCAAATCACAAAGAAAATTATATTGTTTCCATTGAGTTTATCTTACATTTCGAAACTGAGGATTCAAAGCTTATTGACCCCGAGCCACGTTTAACCTGCTTTCCTAACACGCTGCCGAAGAACACTTTCCTGAGCCTTGACTCTTCGAATAATGTTGGTGCCATGAGCCCTGAGTTTATCAATGCCCTAAAGCAAAGGCATTTTTCTTTCAGCTTTGGTTTAACGATAAGATTTTTCGGTTAGAATCAGGGATTTCCTCACAGCGGGGCCATGTGTTAGCTAGGAGGTTAACTACCAGATGAATCCTTTATCCGCCCCGCCCCCCCCAAGTCTTGGTTTGTTGAACTGTGAAGTGAGAGATATCTCTAATTCCAAGTGTATTGGGCATTTGCGTCTAAGGATGTATGTCACCCAGGTCTTGATACATAGTATGTATTTAAGAAATATGTGATATTATCTTTTTTTCTTTTCTTTTGGAAGAAGAGGACAGATACGTGAGTATCTGTCCTGGATTTATTTATTTTTAAATTTACTTTTATTTGGCTGAGTGAGGCCTTGATTGTGTCATGTGGGATCTTTCCTTGTGGTATGCAGGCCCCAGAGCACACGGGCTCTCTAGTTGAGGCACGTGGGCCCTGTTGTAGTGGCGCTCATGCTGAAGTTTAGTTGCCCCATGGCATGTGGGATCTTAGTTCCCCGACCAGGGATGGAACCCACATCCCCTCCATTGCAAGGTGGATTCTTAACCGCTGGACCACCAAGGAAGTCCTGAGGATGACATTTAAATGAATCAGAGGGCTCGAACTTTGGCATGAGGAAGACTTAGATTTGAATTCTGCCTCTACTGCTTTTTGTGGCAGGGGAAGGGACAGGGGTCTGTGTGATCTCAAGCAGATTACTGAGCATGGGAGCCTCGGCTCCTTTATTTGCCGTGTGGCCATAGGTAACATAAATATGCATCTCTAAGTTTGTGTTGTGAGGATTAAGTGAGATAGTGCATATAAAAGCATGTAAGTGCTCATATTGCTGTGGTTGGTATTGTTATGTCCTTCACAGCGGTCATGATCAGTTTGGGGTTACTGCTGATGGTGTCCTGAAAACATGTTCCCTCCAGATTTGCTGGGTTTCATCTCATGAGTTCTCGTATTCGGAGATGGTGAAATGTGCAACTTCCTTTCCTGTGAATGCCCTTGGAAGCCTCTTGCCCACTTCCTTCCTGAGTATGGGGTGGGGTGGGGGGGGGCTAGGTCCTTGCAGGTTTCCTGATTGCCGTGTGCTTCTGGATGTAGCCGGAGGGCATCAGATTGCAGTGTGGAATGGAGGAACGGTATTCTGTGTGTGATAGTGATCAGATCAGGAAGATAACAGGACACTTGGCATCCGGCATCTGACAACTTGTCACACAGGTCACTTTTGAGCCCTAGTTTCCCCTTGACAAGGTTAGCCACTCATGCCAAGGGTTTCATGGCCAGAATTCTGGCTGAGCAATAAACCCTGACAGAGAGGGAAAATGTAGGCTGGCAGGAAGGCTGGCATGGCCCTTAGTGTCACAGGCTGGGACTTGCATTCATATGAATGAATCGCTCATCAGTTGGTTTCGCTCAGGGACCAATGCAACATAAACTGATCAGAATAAAGGGGAGTGGAAAGAATCTAAATTTCTAATGACAAGGAGTTAAATGTGTTATCATAAATCTATTCTCTGGATAGATTACTCTGTGCAATTATTTTTAAAGGAAAACTTGGTAATTAACATTAGAAAAAACTTATAATGTTAGCTGAAACAAAACATACAAACATAAATATATTGTATGCTATATAAGTTTAGTGTAATTAGAAACTTAAAACAAGAACAGTAGGCAAATCTACAAAGACAGACAGTAGATTAGTGGTTGCCTAGGGTTGGGGGATGATCGCTAAGGGGTGTGGGGTTTCTCTGGGGACTCATGAAAAATATTCCAGTATTGATTGTGATTAGGACTGTACATATCTGTGAATATGCTAAGGAACCTTGAATGGTACATTTTAAATGTATGAGATGTATGTTATGTGAATTATATCTCGATAAAGCTGTTAACAAAAATCAATAGCAACAAACCTTATATATTATTTGCTTACAGCTTACTAACTAAATGAGAATTATTTAACCAGATATTCATATCATCAATGTTCTTGGTTCTGCCTTATTAGATTTACATAGTTTGTTTCTGAATACATCTCCATCCAGTTACTGAAAATGTATCAAGAGCATATCTTGCTTTAAATATAAAACTCATACAACCTGAGTCAAAATTGTCCTTTGGAAGAGTCAACAAATTTCAGGATCTGATTGGTGAAAAATGTTAAAACTTAGACGTCTGCTGTTATTAACACTCTTACTAGAAATTCATTCCTCCTGTGTTCTAGCCTCCTTTGCCTTTACTTTGAGCACAACTAAAATCTTCTTCTTACAGTGTTTCTGTGCATAAGTGATTATATGTGTGAATGTGGTATGCATGTGTGAGTAACTGTGTGTGCACAAACTGTATGTGTGTATGTGATATTAATGTTTTACTTTTTATGTGCATGGAGGCCTACATAGAAAAGAAATAAAGAGCCAAAGAGGTGGTTAAATACTGGGGGCTTAGATGCCATTTTAGCAGAGGGTGATGTATTTGTGGAGAAGTTGAAAGGGCTTCCCTTGTGGCTCAGAGGTAAAGAATCTGCCCACAATGCAGGAAACCTTGGTTCGATCCCTGGGTTGGGAAGATCCCCTGGAGATGGAAATAGCAACCCAGTCCAGTATTCTTGCCTGGAAAATTCCATGGACAGAGGAGTCTGGTGGGCTACAGTCCATGGGGTCACCAAGAGTCAGACATAACTGAGCGACTAACACTTTACTTTACTTGAAAAGGCAAAGGAGAAGGGGTTTGGGATTCTAGGAGTGGAATATTGTGGGAAGGTAACTATATGGGGAAAACTAATGGCAGAGAAAACTATGTCCCCTGCTTCTCAGTTGCCTTCAGCTCAGTATAACTCAGTGGTAAAGAATCCTCCTGTCAATGCAGGAGATGCAGGGGACACATGTTCGATCCTTGGGTGGGGACGATCACCTGGAGGAGGAAATGGCAACCCACTCGAGTATTTTTGCCTGAAAAATCCCATGAACAGAGGAGCCTGGAGGGCTACAGTCCATGGGCTTGCAAAGAGTTGGACACGACTGAATATGCGTGCTCTCTCAGTATAATTCTTATGCCAAAGAGGCATCATTTGGGGCGGTATATTCTGGTCCTCTTCATAATCATAATGCAGCTCAAATTTACAAATCTTGATCTTAAATCCAATTTATAAATTCAAACAAGAATTAGTTTTTGTTAAAATGTTCAGAGAAGTGAGCTTCAAACCATGGAGACTGAAGAACTGGTGGGAAGATGAACTTTTTCAAGTGAATAATTTTTTAAAATTAATTAATTTATTTTAATTGGAGGCTAATTACTTTGCAATATTGTTGTGTTTTTTTTGCCATACATTGACATGAATCAGCCATGGGTGTACATGTGTTCCCCATCCTGAACACCCCTCCCACCTCCCTCCCCATCCCATCCCTCAGGGTCATCTCAGTGCACCAGCCCCAAACACCCTCTCTCATGCATCGAACCTGAACTGGTGATCTGTTTCACATATGATAATATACATGTTTCAATGCTATTCTCTCAAATCATCCTACCCTAGCCTTCTCCCATAGAGTCCAAAAGACTGTTCTTTACATTTGTGTCTCTTTTGCTGTCTCGCATATAGGGTCATCGTTACTATCTTTTTAAATTCCATATATATGCGTTAGTATACTGTATTGGTGTTTTTTTTTTTTTTCTGGCTTACTTCACTCTGTATAATAGGCTCCAGTTTCATTCCCCTCATTAGAACTGATTCAAATGCATTCTTTCTGATGGCTGAGTAATATTCCATTGTGTGTATATACCACAGCTTTCTTATCCATTCATCTGCCGGTGGACATCTAGGTTGCTTCCATGTCCTGGCTATTGTAAACAGTGCTGCGATGAACATTGGGGTGCACGTGTCTCTTTCAATTCTGGTTTCCTCGGTGTGTATGCCCAGCAGTGGGACTGCTGGGTCATATGGCAGTTCTATTTCCAGTTTTTAAAGGAATCTCCACACTATCCTCCATTGTGGCTGTACTAGTTTGCATTCCCACCAACAGTGTAAGAGGGTTCCCTTTTCTCCACACCCTCTCCAGCATTTATTGTTTGTAGACTTTTTGATAGCAGCCATTCTGACCAGCGTGAGATGGTACCTCATTGTGGTTTTGATTTGCATTTCTCTGACAATGAGTGATGTTGAGCATCTTTTCATGTGTTTGTTAGCCATCTGTATGTCTTCTTTGGAGAAATGTCTGTTTAGTTCTTTGGCTCATTTTTTTTATTGGATCATTTATTTTTCTGGAATTGAGCTGCAGGAGCTGCTTGTATATTTGTGAGATTAATTGCCTTGTTTGCTATTATTTTCTCCCATTCTGAAGACTGTCTTTTCACCTTGCTTATAGTTTCCTCCATTGTACAAAAGCTTTTAAGTTTCATCAGGTCCCATTTGTTTATTTTTGCTTTTATTTCCACTACTCTGGGAGGTGGGTCATAGAGGATCCTGCTGTGACTTATGTCAGAGAGTGTTTTGCCTATGTTTTCCTCTAGGAGTTTCATAGTTTCTATTCCTATGTTTAGATCTTTAATCCATTTTGAGTTTATTTTGTGTATGGTGTTAGAAAGTGTTCTAGTTTCATTCTTTTACAAGTGGTTGACCAGTTTTCCCAGCACCACTCAAGTGAATAATTTGATAAAAGCTAGTCTCTCCATTGAAGTTTAATTCTGAAGGTCAGTGACTCCCTAGTTATCCCTCCCCTCCCCATGGTCACATGTTATTATCTTTTGTCTCCTATGATTTTGTCTTCTTCAGCCTCCCCATCCATAAAACTCTTGGTTGTCCTACAGTTTCTTCCATTAAATAACATAGTCATAAAAACTACAGAGAGAAGAGAATGTTCAGAGTGGTCTTATTTATACACCAGCAGCCCCTTTTCCACATTACTGCCATGCTTTTTATACTGAAAGGCAAGGAACAGCTGCTTCTCTTGGCTTTGGTGTCCAGCTCAGCTGTTTCATATTCATCCTGTTGCCTTAAGCATCTGTTGATAGGTGGGAAAGCTCACTGTGAAGAGAAGCATTGTTGCCTTGGGTGGCTTCGGCCTAAGACAGGCCTGACCCCTTTGTCTGGCCCTGGAGCAGAACGTGTGTGTTCCTCCCGGTCCTCATTAAGTACAGCTGTTGGGTACATTTTAGTAGATGAGAACCGTTTCCGCAGCATCTCTATTCTGAGAAGCGAGCAGCAGTGTCCAGAATATAACTGGACGAGGCCTGTGTGCAATGGAATGTCTGTAAGTGGCTGGGCCTCACTGTGGAGAAGCCAGCCCGTTATTAGTTCTCCTTGTCTCAGAAATAGAGCTTTTCACTCAAATCCCCTCCTAGGCCCTCATTTTGGACCAGAGAACCTGGCAACTGGGGCTCTCTTTGGTTGCAACCCTTCATTTTACAGACGAGATGGATGTCCCTGTTAGCAAAGTGTTTTGCTTTTTAATAAAGCCAGTTAGTGGCGTTTTGTATGTCCCTAATAATCCACAGTATTTCGGAGTTGTTTCCTGGCCTCTTTTGGTCACTTTTCTGGAAAACCTCTTTCTCTTCATGTTTATGATTTGGGCTTTAATCCAGGATATTGAAATGGTAGATTGCCCACAGGATTTATAGTTAGCTTTCAGAGATACCTTAAAAGGAAGAAAAGTTCTAGAACAATGAAAGGCCTGAAACAGTTTCTTGAGAACTGTTCTTGTTTGAAATTTGAAAAACAAAACAACCCCCAGCATCCCTCTGCTCCCCCCCACTACCTTCTGTTGTATTCTATGGATGTAACCATTGCCACACGCAGTGGTGGACAAGTATGTGTGATGAGTGGAATTTATGTATTCACCCGAGGTAAAATGCCCTGAGACTTTCCACATTGGATGTAAAGGCTTGGGCCTGGGAACCTCACTAATGACTTTTTAAGAGCAATTCTTTACAGAGCCCAAGTCTTCAATCTTGTAACTGGACCATCACCCCCAGTGACAGCCCACTTTGAAGGAGGCCTCATAATGACAAGGTACAGGCTCTTTCTAATGGCTTTAGCTAATGGAAAACCTGGAAGGGGAAAGTGAAACTGTCCTCACATTTCACAGGTGAAAGGAGAAAATCTCTAGAAATTTTGAGAAGTGACAAAATTTAAAAATTTTGGTTTGAAATGCAAGAAGTAGCAGGGGATGATGAAAAACACTTGAAAGTGCTTGCTTTTGTTATTGGCAGTGATAAAAATGTCTCAACTTGCTTGCCTCTGGATTACTCACCTAGCAGAAAAAATCAAGGGTGATCAAAATTTCTTAGGAAAAGGAAAGAATCTGAAGGACAAAGCTGGTCACCTAAAGGCTTTACCTCTGTGGTCATTTCCCCATTTGGGGCACTGGGTTCCTGGTCCATCCTAGCGAGGTCTATGTGGCCTGCGGGATCCACAGGCCCCTTTACATTTGCATTTTTATTATAGGCTCTTTCTCTAAATTTGATGCATTCATGTAAAAGTGTTCTATGTAAAGCTTGGTACTCATATAAGGGAGTCAGTGTAGGGTCTGGTATTATCTTGAGAAGTATGATATTGTTAAGCCAATGTTCATCTTTCTGGCTTGATATCAAAGACCCTGGTGCGATTGATAAGAGCAGGACCATCCTGACACCCTTAGGTTCCCTATTGTTTGATTTTGTAAAAGTGACATAATTATATTTCATAGGAAACACAAACAGTGGATATGTTGTCCACAGACACAAAGTGATTCTAAGACAACTTTAGGACAGAGACTCAAAAGAAATCACCTGAAATTCCATCATCACAACATAATTGTAAGGGAGTGGCTTTTGTTTTTTCATTCTCTATGTTTCTTTTGTCAGGACAAGTCATCATGTACATACAAGGTTTGGTTTTGTTTGATTTTTTTAATAGTGTAAGTATACAAGTTATGTTTATAGTTCTCTTCGTGCTCATCTGTATTTTCTCTATTTTCAGTAATGAAAATTTACTACAAAATTCATACCAAAATTGTTACAGAAGAAGAAAGTATCCACTTCCTATGGCACAATATAATTTTAACATCTTAATCGAAGCTCTTCAGATCCATAGTATCTACTAGTTTAACAACTCAGATATTAATATTACCCAAATAGAAAGTACACATAAGGGTTTTGTATCCACCTTTGTTTAAAAATTTTTTTAATCAATTGATTTTTTTCTTTTAGTTGGAGGCTAATTACTTCACAACATTTCAGTGGGTTTTGTCATACATTGACATGAATCAGCCATGGAGTTACATGTATTCCCCATCCCAATCCCCCCTCCCACGTCCCTCTCCACCTGATTCCTCTGGGTCTTCCCAGTGCACCAGGCCCGAGCACTTGTCTCATGCATCCAACCTGGGCTGGTGATCTGTTTCACACTTGATAATATACATGCTGTTCTTTCAAAACATCCCACCCTCACCTTCTCCCACAGAGTTCAAAAGTCTGTTCTGTACAGTCTCTTTTTCTGTTTTGCATATAGGGTTACCATTACCATCTTTCTAAATTCCATATATATGTGTTAGTATGCTGTAATGTTCTTTATCTTTCTGGCTTACTTCCCTCTGTATAATGGGCTCCAGTTTCATCCATCTCATTAGAACTGATTCAAATGAATTTTTTTAATGGCTTGGTAATATTCCATTGTGTATATGTACCATAGCTTCCTTATCCATTCGTCTGCTGATGGGCATCTAGGTTGCTTCCATGTCCTGGCTATTATAAACAGTGCTGTGATGAACATTGGGGTGCACGTGTCTTTTCAGATCTGGTTTCCTCAGTGTGTATGCCCAGAAGTGGGATTGCTGGGTCATATGGCAGTTCTATTCCAAGTTTTTTAAGAAATCTCCACACTGTTCTCCATAGTGGCTGTACTAGTTTGCATTCCCACCAACAGTGTAAGAGGGTTCCCTTTTCTCCACACCCTCTCCAGCATTTATTGCTTGTAGACTTTTTGGATAGCAGCCATCCTGACTGGCGTGTAATGGTACCTCATTGTGGTTTTGATTTGCATTTCTCTGACAATGAGTGATTGTGGAGCATCTTTTATGTGTTTGTTAGCCATCTGTATGCTCTTCTTTGGAGAAATGTCTGTTTAGTTTTTGGGCCCATTTTTTGATGTTGGGTCATTTTATTTTTTTGGAATTTGAGCTTAGGAGTGCTTGTATATTTTTGAGATTAATCCTTTGTCTGTTTCTTCATTTGCTATTATTTTCTCCCATTCTGAAGGCTTTCTTTTCACCTTGCTTATAGTTTCCTTTGTTGTGCAAAAGCTTTTAAGTTTCATTAGGTCCCATTTGTTTATTTTTGCTTTTATTTTCAATATTCTGGGAGGTGGGTCATAGAGGATCTTGCTGTGATTTATGTCGGAGAGTGTTTTGCCTATGTTCTCCTCTAGGAATTTTATAGTTTCTGGTCTTACATTTAGATCTTTAATCCATTTTGAGTTTATTTTTGTGTATGGTGTTAGAAAGTGTTCTATTTTCATTCTTTTACAAGTGGT